>NC_084621.1:62561841-62844341 GCF_033978795.1 Nerophis ophidion
AAAAAGTATCTTTAATTATTATCATGATTTCTGGTTATGTTAGGCCAGCAAAGAAGGCTTTGCTGGACCTGACGGCACAACACTGCTTAAATGGGCTATGAAAAGGAAGTGTCGACCACGTAATTTGTTTTTTGGTGCATCCAAACATGACTGCGTGTATGTAGGGCGTTGACCCTTCACGACTCTAATAATAATAATAAATAAGTTATATTAAAGACCAAAATATGTATTTGTTATATTTTCACTTCAGAGTCATCATTTGGCTGTGAGACACACTCTATAGCAGTGGTCCCCAACCTTTTTTGCATCGTTGCATTATTGTTGGCAAATAATTTTCAGGGACCAGTTTTCTACTTGTGCCAGATAAATACAGCAAAAATAAGTGCATGAAAGATACAACTCACTATAACGCTGAAATAGTGGGAGCTCGGGGCTTGTTTCTTTGCAGTGAGATGCAGATGGACATCAGCCTTTGGCTACAATCTGTCACATTTATATTTATTATATTAATTTCTTTTTTTTTTCTATTAAACAATCCAACAAAACAATACACAACAACACCAAAATAATGCAATTCCAAAACTAAACGGACTCAGTGACATTTAGAATAGCCATAAACAGAGCAAGTAAAAGGGCACACAAACATGACACAAAACTATCTAAAAGCATCCATCCATCTTCTACCGTTTGTCCCTTTTTAGGGTCGCGGGAGCCTTTGTCAGCTGCATTCGGGCACAAGGCGGTGTACACCCTGGACAAGTCGCCATCTCATCACAGGGCCAACACAGATAGACAGACAACATTAACACACCTGGCCAATCAACTTATCCCCAGGTGCATGTTTTTGGCAGTGGGAGGAAGCCGGAGTACCCGGAGAGAACCCATGCAGTCCTGGGGAGAACATGCAAACTTCACACAGAAAGATCCCAAGGCTGGGATTGAACCCAGGACTGCTCAGGATCTTTGTATTTTGAGGTACATGCACTAACCCCTGTCCCACCGTGCGAATCTAAAAGTAGTGGAACGAAAATGAATATTATCAACAACAGTATCAATATTAGTAATAATTTCAACATAGCAGTGATTAAAAATCTGTCATTGACATGATCATTAAAGACATTTATAAAAAATAAAAACATTTTACATTGTTTATGTTCAGTATTGTGCGTTGTACAAACCCCGTTTCCATATGAGTTGGGAAATTGTGTTAGAAGTAAATATAAACGGAATACAATGATTTGCAAATCCTTTTCAACCCATATTCAATTGCATGCACCACAAAGACAAGATGTTTGATGTTTAAACTCATACTTTATCTTTTTTTTTGCAAATAATAATTAACTTAGAATTTCATGGCTGCAACACATGCGAAAGTAGTCGGGAAAGGGCATGTTCACCACTGTGTTACATCGCCTTTTCTTTTAACAACACTCAATAAACGTTAGGGAACTGAGGAAACTAATTGTTGAAGCTTTGAAAGTGGAATTCTTTCCCATTCTTGTTTTATGTAGAGCTTCAGTCGTTCAACAATCCGGGGTCTCCGCTGTCGTATTTTACGCTTCATAATGCGCCACACATTTTCCATGGGAGACAGGTCTGGATTGCAGGTGGGCCAGGAAAGTACCCGCACTCTTTTTTTACGAAGCCACGCTTTTGTAACACGTGCTGAATGTGGCTTGGCATTGTCTTGCTGAAATAAGCAGGGGCGTCCATGAAAAAGACGGCGCTTAGATGGCAGCATATGTTGTTCCAAACCCTGTATGTATCCTTCAGTATTAATGGTGCCTTCACATATGTGTAATTTACCCATGTTTTGGGCACTGATGCACCCCCATACCACCACAGATACTGGCTTTTGAACTTTGCGTCCAAAGCAGTCTGGATGGTTCGCTTCCCCTTTGGTCCGGATAACACGGTGTTGAATAATTCCAAAAACAATTTGAAATGTAGACTCGTCAGAACACTTTTCCACTTTGCATCAGTCGATCTTAGATGATGTCGAGCCCAGAGAAGCTGGCGGCGTTTCTGGATGTTATTGATAAATGGCTTTTGCTTTGCATAGTAGAGCTTTAACTTGCACTTAAAGATGTAGCGACAAACTGTATTTAGTGACAGTGGTTTTCTGAAGTGTTCCTGAGCCCATGTGGTGATATCCTTTAGAGATTGATGTCGGTTTTTGATACAGTGCCATTCAATGCCGCTTACGTGGAGTGTTTTCTCCAGATTCTGTGAACCTTTTGATGATATTATGGACCATAGATGTTGAAATCCCTAAAGTTCTTGCAAATTGCACTTTGAGAAACGTTGTTCTTAAACTGTTTGACTATTTGCTAACGCAGTTGTGGACAAAGGGGTGTACCTCGCCCCAACCTTTCTTGTGAAAGACTGACCATTTTTTGGGAAGCTGTTTTTATACCCAATCATGGCACCCACCTGTTCCCAATTAGCCTGCACACCTGTGGGATGTTCCAAATAAGTGTTTGATGAGCATTCCTCAACTTTATCAGTATCTATTGCCACCTTTCCCAACGTCTTTGTCTCGTGTTGCTGGCATCAAATTCTAAAGTTAATAATTATTTGCCCCCCCAAAAAAATGTTTATCAGTTTGATTATCAAATATTTTGTCTTTGTTACATATTCAACTGAATATGGGTTGAAAATTATTTGCAAATCATTGTATTCCACTTATATTTACATCTAACACAATTTCCCAACTCATATGGAAACGGGGTTTGTATAAGTTCACAAAGTTGGAACAAATATAACAAATGGCAGGTTTTATTGGCGTTAGAGTTAGGGTTAACCCTATAAAAAAAAGCTTATTGGCGTGTCTCGTGGGACAGGAGAAAGATAAGTCAGAGAAAATCAATCAATCAATCAATGTTTACTTATATAGCCCTAAATCACTAGTGTCTCAAAGGGCTGCACAAACCACTACGACATCCTCGGTAGGCCCACATAAGGGCAAGGAAAACTCACACCCAGTGGGACGTCGGTGACAATGATGACTATGAGAACCTTAGAGAGGAGGAAAGCAATGGATGTCGAGCGGATCTAACAGGATACTGTGAAAGTTCAATCCACAATAGATACAACACAGTCGCGAGAGTCCAGTCCAAAGAGGATCTAAGACACAGCAGCGAGGGTCCCGTTCACAGCGGAGCCAGCAGGAAACCATCCCAAGCGTAGGCGGACCAGCAGCGCAGAGATGTCCCCAGCCGATACACAGGCGAGCAGTACATGGCCACCGGATCGGACCGGACCCCCTCCACACGGGAGAGTGGGACATAGAAGAAAAAGAAAAGAAACGGCAGATCAACTGGTCTAAAAAGGGAGTCTATTTAAAGGCTAGAGTATACAAATGAGTTTTAAGGTGAGACTTAAATGCTTCTACTGAGGTGGCATCGCGAACTGTTACCGGGAGGGCATTCCAGAGTACTGGAGCCCGAACGGAAAATGCTCTATGCAGTTGTTTATAAATTATTTAATGTTTCTCTGCAGCCCGGTACCAAATGCGTCACGGACCGGTACCGGTCCCCTTGACCGGTGGTAGGGGACCACTGCTCTACAGGGAATCTGGTTAAATATACATATGACAACCAAATATTTCACCTACTCCGGAGGTGTGATATAGGGACTAAATGCATGTTTGACATGTTGCGATTTACAGGGGACATGTTTCCCTGTGGTTCCTCCTCGCCATCGTCAACACGAGTTCACCAGTGCAGGGAGCTGGTGCAACAGGCAGGGCTGTCATCCACAGATTGAAGGGACAATGGCGCTTCCCTTGGCCCCATTCACTATGTCACTGTGGGAACAGCATAATCAAGCCCATGTCACTGCCAGCTGGTCCAGCGGGAACACATTAAAATAAACAACATGCTAGGTAGGATCAGGGGTATAAAGAGGCTAGACAAGTGGCTCGGGAAGAAAGCGATACACTTCTCATGTCCGCCACTAAAGGGAAAGAGGACAGCTTGAGGCAGTAAGCGAGGGTGAAAGGTTATGATGAAATGGGACTGTTTCGTCACATTCAAGACAAACACGGCTTTTAAACCAAGTTCAAGCTTATGGCCATTGGTAAGCCATATGGTCTTTGAATAATTGCTTTTTTTTGGGGGGGGCCTTTTTGGGTTGGACATTTTACTTATACTCAAATTGAAGATAATGTGAAAGGAAAGTGGTGTAAAAAAAAGCACATCATTGTTCTTTTTCAAGGCCTACTGAAATGAGATGTTCTTATTTAAACGGGAATAGCCGGTCCATTCTATGTGTCATACTTGATACTTTCGCGATATTTTTTGCTTCATAAAAAAAGTCATTTTTAGAGGAGGAAGGGAAGGTGTACAGTAAGGTAAAAAACACACCTTGACTGAGATATATTTACCATCCATCCATCCATCCATTTCCTACCGCTTATTCCCTTTTGGGGTCGCGGAGGGCGCTGGTGCCTATCTCAGCTACAATCGGGCGGAAGGCGGTGTACACCCTGGACAAGTCGCCAGCTCATCGCAGGGCCAACACAGATAGACAGACAACATTCACACTCACATTCACACACTAGGGCCAATTTAGTGTTGCCAATCAACCTATCCCCAGGTGCATGTCTTTGGAAGTGGGAGGAAGCCGGAGTACCCGGAGGGAACCCACGCATTCACGGGGAGAACATGCAAACTCCCCACAGAAAGATCCCGAGCCTGGATTTGAACCCAGGACTGCAGGAACTTCGTATTGTGAGGCAGATGCACTAACCCCTCTGCCACCGTGAAGCCATATATTTACCAACTTTTTATTTTTATTTTGTAAGAGTTTTTGACTTCTACCTCTTAAATATGCCTGGATCTGTTGCAAGATAGTACCTTTTTTCTTCCAAGTAATCTAAGTTGTGGTTGGATTACAAAACGCAAAACTAAATATAAATATATAAAACAAAATTAAATGTTCCCTCGATTTAAATGATTTTGAATGAAATATGTTGAATTTTGCAAATAGGGATGACTTAGCTCGGTTGGTAGAGCGGCCGTGCCAGCAACTTGAGGGTTGCAGGTTCGATTCCCGCTCCGCCGTCGTAGTCACTGCCGTTGTGTCCTTGGGCAAGACACTTTACCCACCTGCTCCCAGTGCCACCCACACTGGTTTAAATGTAACTTAGATACGGGGTTTCACAATGTAAAGCGCTTTGAGTCACTAGAGAAAAGCGCTATATAAATATAATTCACTTCACTTATTGCCATATTTTTGATGAATGGATTTAGTAGAGAACATCCACGATAAAGTTCAAAACTTTTGGTGCTGATAAAAAAGCCTTGCCTTTCCCGGAAGTCGCAGACGATGACGTCACAAGAGTGAGGGCTCCTCACGTCCTCACATTGTTTATAATGTGAGCCTCCAGCAGCAAGATCTATTCGGACCGAGAAAACGACAATTCCCCTATTAATTTGAGCGAGGATGAAAGATTTTGTGGATGATGATATTGATAGCGAAGGACTAGAAAATTTAAAAAAAAATAAAAAATAAAGTTTAAAAAAAAGGCGATTGCATTGGGACGTACTCAGATGTTTTTAGACACATTTACTAGGATAATTCTGGGTAATCCCTTATCTTTCTATTGTGTTGCTAGTGTTTTTGTGAGATTAAATAGTACCTGATAGTCGGAAGGGTGTGTCACGGGTGTCTTGAGGCCAGTGTCTGAGGGAAGTCACGGCAGATACAAGGACGGCGCAAACTCCACTTATCTCCGGTAAGAGGCAACTTTTGACACAATTTTCTCACCGAAACCTGCCGGTTGACAAGTGGTCGGGAACCATGTTCGCTTGACCGCTCTGATCCATAGTAAAGCTTCACCTCCGGGAATTTTAAACAAGGAATCACTAAAGCTTCCCAACTCCATCTTTCTACTTTAACTTCTCCATTATTGATTGAACAAATTGCAAAAGATTCAGCAACACAGATGTCCAGAATACTGTTTAATTGCGCGATGAAAAGAGACGACTTTTAGCCGCAAATGGTGCTGCGCTAATATGTCCTGAGAGTCCGTGACGTCACGAGCATGCGTCATCATTCCGCGACGTTTTCAACAAGAAACTCCGCGGGAAATTTAAAATTGCAATTTAGTCAACTAAAAAGGCCGTATTGGCATGTGTTGCAATGTTAATATTTCATCATTGATATATAAACTATCAGACTGCATAGTAGTGGGTTTCAGTAGGCCTTTAATGAAAGCTTTCAGGCAGGGACGACAATGAGGTGCCTTTGAAAAATCACACACAGAATGGTAAAACGTTTACTATCATTTTTCATCGGGGTCGGCCGTAGTTTAGTTTTTCATGGGGAAAAATTTGGTGCGAAAAGGCACTACATGGCCATTCTTCACACTGCAGGTCAATTCAATTTTTTTTGCCCATATGCAACCTGTATCTGATTTTTTAAATTTCCGTGTGAACTATGCAATTGCACATTTTTCATATCCGACCCAGGCCTGTTTCGTGTGTGGAAATACAAAACCTAAACCAGTGAATTTGGCACGTTGTGTAAATCATAAATAAAAACAGAATACAATGATTTGTAATTCCTTTTAACTTATATTCAATAGAATAGACTGCAATGACAAAATATTTAATGTTCAAACTGGGAATTTTTTATTTTTTTTTCAAATAATCATTAAAGGCCTACTGAAATGAGAGGTTCTTATTTAAATGGGGATAGCAGATCCATTCTATGTGTCATACTCGATCATTTCGCGATATTGCCATATTTTTGCTGAAAGGATTTAGTAGAGAACATCGACGATAAAGTTCGTAACTTTTGGTGCTGATAAAAAAGCCTTGCCTGTACCGGAAGTAGCAGACGATGTGCGCGTGACATCACTGGTTGTGGAGCTCCTCACATCCTCACATTGTTTACAATCATGGACACCAGCATCTAGAGCGATTCAGACCGAAAAAGCAACAATTTCCCCATTAATTTGAGCGAGGATCAAAGATTCATGGATGAGGATAGTGAGAGTGAAGGACTAGAAAAACAAATAAATAAATAAAAAAGTTTAAAAAAAATGGCGAGGGCAGTGGGAGCAATTCAGATGTTATTAGACACATTTACTAGGATAATTCTGGAAAATCCCTCATCTGCTTATTGTGTTACTAGTGTTTTAGTGAGATTATATGGTACCTGAAAGTCGGAGGGGTGTGGCCACGGGTGTGGCGACCGCCAGTGTCTCCGGTGGGAAGAGGTAAGAGAGTCCGCAGCTGCATGAGGACACAAGCTCCGCTCATGTCTACGGTAAGAGCCGACTTATTACTAAAATTTTCTCACCCAAACCTGCCGGTTGACATGTCGTCGGGATCCATGTTCACTTGACCGCTCTGATCCATAGTTAAGCTTCACCTTCGGGAATTTTAAACAAGGAAACACCGGCTGTGTTTGTGTTGCTAAAGGCAGCCGCAATACACCGCTTCCCACCTACATCTTTCTTCTTTGACTTCTCCATTATTAATTGAACAAATTGCAAAAGATTCAGAAACACAGATGTCCAGAATACTGTGTAATTATGCGATTAAAGCAGACTACTTATAGCTTGGATCGGGCTGGAAAAACATGTCCGCCACAACCGGTGACATCAAACGCACGCGTAATCATACCACAACGTTTTCAACAGTGAACCTCGTAAGATCCTGTCCCGGACCATGTTTTGTTATGTTCTGTTCGTTTTGGACTCCATTAGTTCCTGTTATTTGTACACCCTTGTTTGTTTCAGTTACCATGGTTACTTATTATTTCCACCTGCCTCTGATTAGTGTTCGCCCGCTCACCTGCTGCCAGAGCACTAATCAGAGGCATTATTTAAACCTGCCTTGCCCGCCAGTCAGTGCTGGAGTATTGTTTGCTGTATGCTGTGGACCGCCTGTTTTTTGAATGCTGTGAGCAATTCCCTGGATCCCGACTCCTGTCCCTGTTTGCTGTTTCCTGGTTTCTGGTTCGTGTACTCCTTGTTTTTGTTTTTTTTTTAACATTAAAACAATATTTTCTTGTACCAAGCCTGTCATTATCTGCATCTTGGGGTTCGTCACCACCAATACATGTTGCCCTACTCGCTAGCATTATCTTATGACTACAGATGGACATTACAGTGCTTTTCCAACCGTGGGAAGGACCGTGCTAAGCAGAAAAAGTGGATGATATTCATGGAATTAAAGAAATAAATCATCGAAAACATGACAGAGCGTATCACTAACTTGGTCAAGCAATTCGAGTCTTCTGGTCTGCACCTTACTGAAGCAAAATGAGTTTAACACCCAAGAATGTTGAAATGATATCGAAACAGCCGACATGTATCCATGAAAATAAGGAATATCTGCTGATGGTGTGTTTGACAGAGAAGCAGCTGGAAGGAGACGCCGTACAAGTCCACCCTCCAAGGTAAATGCTATACATTATTACATTACGCCATAAAACTACTGTAGTTGTTTGTAGTACATTCTATTGTATTGTTTTTTTACATAATATGTATTGCCTTTTTTTTTCTAATAATGTTACATGTTAAAATGGTGCTTTTTTGGGGGTGGGGGGCAAGAACTGATAAAGTTGATTTCAATTAATTTCAATAGAACTGGTTGATTTGAGATACAATGTTTTCAGTCAAGAGCACCGTCCCTTTTTGTCTTTGAAAAACTTAATTTCATTGACAAATAGATAGATATACTTTAATGCCAAAAACAAACAAGAATGTAACGATTACTGATAAACCGCTGAAAAATGTCAGATGGTTATTATTAACGTTTCAAATTGTAAATATTGTGAAACTGTGATTGATTGCTGCACTTTGAAAACCTGTAATGATGATTACTGTAATTCTCTTCATTCCCTGGAGAAGCAATGTTAACATGAATTCAAGACTCCATCCATCTATCCATTTCCTACCGCTTGTCCCGTTTGGGGTAGCAGGGGGTGCTGGAGCCTATCTCAGCTCATTAACACTTTTTTTTTTTTTTTTACAAACGTCACACCCCAATCTAAAATTGCACGCATACATCACTGTCCGAGCAAATTTCGATAATTGTGCACATGGATTTAAAAAAAATATTTCAAAATAAAACTCGGTTAAATATTTTTTGGGTGTGTATATATAAGTAATTTTTGAGAACATTTAATTATACGGTGATAACATTTTTAATAGTTACATTTAGACATGTCCGATAATGGCTTTTTTGCCGATATCCGATATTCCGATATTGTCCAACTCTTAATTACCGATACCGATGTATACAGTTGTGGAATTAACACATTATTATGCCTAATTTTGTTGTGATGCCCCGCTGGATGCATTAAACAATGTAACAAGGTTTTCCAAAATAGATCAACTCAAGTTATGGAAAACAAATGCAAACATGGCACTGCCATACTTATATTATTGAAGTCACAAAGTGCATTATTTTTTTTTAACTTGCCTCAAAACAGCAGCTTGGAATTTGGGACATGCTCTCCTTGAGAGAGCATGAGGAGGTTGAGGTGGGTGGGGTTGGGGGGGGGAGGGGGGTTGAGGTGGGTTATTGGGGGGTTAGGGGTAGCGGGGTTGTATATTGTAGTGTCCCGGAAGAGTTTGTGCTGCAAGGGATTCTGGGTATTTGTTTTGTTGTGTTTATGTTGTGTTACGGCATGGATGTTCTCCCGAAATGTGTTTGTCATTCTTATCTGGTGTGGGTTCACAGTGTGGCGCATATTTGTAACAGTGTTAAAGTTTTTATACGGCCACCCTCAGTGTGACCTGTATGGCTGTTGACCAAGTATGCTTGCATTCACTTGTATGTGTGAAAAGCTGTAGATATTATGTGACTGGACCGACACGCAAAGGCAGTGCATTTAAGGTTTATTGGCGCTCTGTACTTCTCCCTACGTCCGTGTACACAGCGGTGTTTTAAAAAGTCGTAAATTTAACTTTTTTAAAAACCGATACCAATAATTTAGAAACCGATACCGATCATTTTTTATATTACATTTTAAAGCATTTATCGGACATCTCTAGATACATTACATACTCGCAAAAACAAGTGCATGAGAGAAATGCTACAATTTCACAGAACCAAATGATCGTTAGCCGTGCGTCGTCAGGTCTGGTCTCACATGTTCTTTTGTTTCCTTCATTTTTGGATTTGTTTCCTATCCCGCGCTCTTATTTCTATTCCACTTCCTGCCTGCCTACGTCTGCTTGGCGATCAGGAGACGCACCTGCTTTCGGTTTCTAATCAAAACAAATTATGTTCGTGCTAATCATCGTGTTGCCCTGCGATGAGGTAGCAACATGTCCGGGGTTTACCCCGCCTTCCGACCGAATGCAGCTGAGATAGGCTCCAGCGACCCCAAAAGGGTCGTAGAAAATGGATGGATCGATGGATTTCAAAATAAAACTTGGTTAAATATTTTTTGTGTGTAAATAAGGGCTTTTTGAGAACATTTAATGATATGATGATAACAATTTTAATAGTTACATTCCATAATCCCAAAAACAAGTGCATGAGAGAAATGCTACAAGTTCACAGAACAAAGTGAAAGTTACCCGTCTGACGTCAGGTCTGGTCTCACATGTTCTTTTATTTCCTTTATTACTGTATTTGTTTCCTGTCCCGCGCTCTTATTCCTATTCCACTTCCTTCCTGTCTGCTTCACCCGCCTCTTGATTAGCGATCAGGAGACGCACCTGCTTCTGGTTGCTAATCAAAACAAATTATGTTCGTGCTAATCATTGTGTATACCAATAGTAAAATGACTCGTAACAGCACATTTCCACCTAACTGTTGCATCCCGAGGAGAAGATTTAGGCCCACCAAAAAAGGGGGGCCAGCGGGGTCGTGTGGGTGATTGTTTTATGACCGAAAGTGTTCCCTTCAGGAAGCGGGGGACTGATTTTTGACCCCAAAATTGGGCATGGCCTAAACCGCAAACAGGAAGTATATATCATATCTGTCATGTCTTTGTGATCATGTTCTGTTTAGTTATGTTCTGTTTTGTTTTTGACTCCATTAGTTCCTGTTTTTGCACACCCCGGTTTGTTTTGTCACCATGCCAACCCATCAGTTTTCACCTGTTATGTGTTCACGACTCACACACCTGTCATCACTGCACCTATTTAAGCCTGTAGTTGCCAGGCAGTCAGCCTGGCGACATCACTTTCTACTCACCTCCTACACACCCATGTTTATGACCCCCACGCCCCCATTCAGGAAGCGGGGGACTGATTTTTGACCCCAAAATTGGGCATGGCTTAAACCGCAAACAGGAAGTATATATCATATCTGTCATGTCTTTGTGATCATGTTCTGTTTAGTTAAGTTCTGTTTTGTTTTTGACTCCATTAGTTCCTGTTTTTGCACACCCCGGTTTGTTTTGTCACCATGCCAACCCATCAGTTTTCACCTGTTATGTGTTCACGACTCACGCGCCTGTCATCACTGCACCTATTTAAGCCTGTAGTTGCCAGGCAGTCAGCCTGGCGACATCACTTTCTACTCACCTCCTACACACCCATGTTTATGACCCCCACACCCCTCTTCAGGAAGCGGGGGACTGATTTTTGGCCCCAAAATTGGGCATGGCCTAAAACGCAAACAGGAAGTATATATCATATCTCTCATGTCTTTGTGATCATGTTCTGTTTAGTTATGTTCTGTTTTGTTTTTGACTCCATTAGTTCCTGTTTTTGCACACCCGGGTGTGTTTTGTCACCATGCCAACCCATCAGTTTTCACCTGTTATGTGTTCACGACTCACGCGCCTGTCATCACTGCACCTATTTAAGCCTTTAGTTGCCAGGCAGTCAGCCTGGCGCCATCACTTTCTACTCACCTCCTACACACCCATGTTTATGACCCCCACACCCCCCTTCAGGAAGCGGGGGACTGATTTTTGGCCCTAAAATTGGGCATGGCCTAAAACGCAAACAGGAAGTATATATCATATCTCTCATGTCTTTGTGATCATGTTCTGTTTAGTTATGTTCTGTTTTGTTTTTGACTCCATTAGTTCCTGTTTTTGCACACCCCGGTTTGTTTTGTCACCATGCCAACCCATCAGTTTTCACCTGTTATGTGTTCACGACTCACGCTCCTGTCATCACTGCACCTATTTAAGCCTGTAGTTGCCAGGCAGTCAGCCTGGCGCCATCACTTTCTACTCACCTCCTACACACCCATGTTTATGACCCCCACACCCCCCTTCAGGAAGCGGGGGACTGATTTTTGGCCCCAAAATTGGGCATGGCCTAAACCGCAAACAGGAAGTATATATCATATCTGTCATGTCTTTGTGATCATGTTCTGTTTAGTTAAGTTCTGTTTTGTTTTTGACTCCATTGGTTCCTGTTTTTGCACACCCTGGTTTGTTTTGTCACCATGCCAACCCATCAGTTTTCACCTGTTATGTGTTCACGATTCACGCACCAGTCATCACTGCACCTAGTTAAGCCTGTAGTTGCCAGGCAGTCAGCCTGACCACATCACCTCCTACTCACCTCCTACACACCCATGTTATTCATGCTGATGATCCTTACTTTATCTTGGTTCAAGTAAGTTTTCGTTATTCATGCCATGGTTTGTAAGTTTTGTTTTCTGTCCATAGTTTTGCCATTGTGCGAGTTTTTGTTTTCATAGCCAAGTTTGTTCTCCGCCTTGTGCGCGCCTTTTGATTGTTCCTTTTTATTGTATAATTAAAAGATGTCTTTACTTTTCTCGTCGCTTTGCACCACGGGAAAACAAACCACATGACAATATCCGGCCACCTTAAAACAATCACCCAAAATTATTCCCAGCTGGCCCCCCTTTTTTGGTGGGTCTAAATCTTCTCTGAGGTCACAATTACCTCAGCAGTGCGTTTTTGTGACATTTCCAGAGACGCATCAGTCTTTACGACACAAGCAGGATGCCCAAAAGAAAGTTGTCAGGGCGATAAGGTACATCTTTTTTGCTGTCTTTGTAAAACATTGCTCGATAATACTGTAAAATATTATATCATACGTGAAGTCTTAGATGTCGCTGCTGTAAAAGAACAACCTGTGCTGGGGGTAATGCCGCTTCCAATTTCTGCAATACACGTCAGTCAAATAATTGTCAGATTTTAATGTCTGCGTGTCTATCCAAAAAAGTCAAAGGATTAAATTAACCCAAACACGGAGGTGATAAAAAGTCCTATATGTTGAAAATGAAATGAAGTATAGGTTGTGTGAGGCATATATGACACCCTATTCATTCAGTTTGAAGTGTCCTCTCACTAGCTAAGAATTCTTCTCATCTCCAGTACCTGTGAATTACACAAAATGATGTGTTCGCCCATTTATTTTATCAGTCCAGTAATCCCATTATAACATGTCTGTTAGTACAATAGCCAGATATGCTCTGAATAAAGGGGGCCCTTTCTTTGCCTTGTCAAAGGTAGGCTGTCTTCCAAATTACTTCTTCAGAAGTTAAAAGCCCCCCGTTGCCTAATCAGTCTATTATACAGGCTAATAGATGACCAGTAATTGCAACTAATAACTTATTACTCATCTGCGCAAATATTCTAATAGCTTGTATTTAGAAGCCTTTTTTTTTTTTTCAATGGACATAGTGGGAAAGGGGCAGCTATTCACAAGCTAGACAGAGCACAGCACAAAGACATACTCCCACAAAAGAAGCTTAGAAAGCAACCTGTAGCATTTTTTTTTCTCCATTCTTCTTCTTTTCTCTTTTCTGGATTAATATCTAACCTTATTCATGGGGACGTGAAATCCCGGCTTCGTCTTCGTCTCCAAAAGACGTAGCAGCAAGGCTTTGTTTGCTACCCGGACCCCTTTCTGAGAACGGAACAAGACAGAGAATGGCAGTTAATGTCCTTCTGACAGCCTGCAAGGGTTCAGACGGAGCCCAGTAGGGGCCTCAGGGGTGGACACCAGCGTATTGTCATTAGCAGTAGTAGGATACCTACTTGCAGTCGTGGTCAAAAGTTTACATACACAGGTAAAGAACATAATGTCATGGCTGTCTTGAGTTTCAAATACTTTCTACAACTCTTATTACTTTGTGACTCTACATGCCCCTAAAGCTGACCAACACGCCGGATTGTAGTCAGCTGGAGGCGTGTCTTAATGAAATTAAACAATGGATGTCCGCTAACTTTTTGCAACTCAACGCCAAAAAAACGGAAATGCTGATTATCGGTCCTGCTAGACACCGACCTCTATTTAATGATACAACTCTAACATTTGACAACCAAACAATTAAACAAGGCGACACGGTAAAGAATCTGGTTGTTATCTTCGACCCAACTCTCTCCTTTGAGTCACACATTAAAAGCGTTACTAAAACGGCCTTCTTTCATCTCCGTAATATCGCTAAAATTCGCTCCATTCTGTCCACTAAAGACGCTGAGATCATTATCCATGCGTTTGTTACGTCTCGCCTCGACTACTGTAACGTATTATTTTCGGGTCTCCCCATGTCTAGCATTAAAAGATTACAGTTGGTACAAAATGCGGCTGCTAGACTTTTGACAAGAACAAGAAAGTTTGATCACATTACGCCTGTACTGGCTCACCTGCACTGGCTTCCTGTGCACTTAAGATGTGACTTTAAGGTTTTACTACTTACGTATAAAATACTACACGGCCTAGCTCCATCCGATCTTGCCCATTGTATTGTACCATATGTCCCGGCAAGAAATCTGTGTTCAAAGGACTCCGGCTTATTAGTGATTCCCAAAGCCCAAAAAAAGTCTGCGGGCTATAGAGCGTTTTCATTTCGAGCTCCAGTACTCTGGAATGCCCTCACCTTAAAACTCATTTGTATGCTCTAGCCTTTAAATAGACTCCCTTTTTAGACCAGTTGATCTGCCGTTTCTTTTCTTTTTCTTCTATGTCCCACTCTCCCTTGTGGAGGGAGTCCGGTCCGATCCGGTGGCCATGTACTGCTCGCCCGTGTATCGGCTGGGGACATCTCTGCGCTGCTGGTCTGCCTCCGCTTGGGATGGTTTCCTGCTGGCTCCGCTGTGAACGGGACTCTCGCTGCTGTGTTGGATCCGCTTTGGACTGGACTCTCGCGACTGTGTTGGATCCATTATGGATTGAACTTTCACAGTATCATGTTAGACCCGCTCGACATCCATTGCTTTCGTCCTCTCCAAGGTTCTCTTAGTCATCATTGTCACCGACGTCCCACTGGGTGTGAGTTTTCCTTGTCCTTATGTGGGCCTACCGAGGATGTCGTAGTGGTTTGTGCAGCCCTTTGAGACACTAGTGATTTAGGGCTATATAAGTAAACATTGATTGATTGATTGAGTGATACAGTGATTGGAGCACATAGTTGTTGGTCACAAAAAATATTCATGGATTGGTTCTTTTATGAATTTATAATGGGTGTACTGAAAATGTGACCAAATGTGCTGGGTCAAAAGTACACATACAGGACACCTCAGTCACCTTGGACGTATCCTCGCTCATCCATGCGGACTGGACACTGGCCGAGAGTGGAGTCGGCTGTCTTGGTTGCTTTGTTGGGTCTGCTCCTGTCTCTGGCCATGCTCCCTCCACCCCAGCGGACGATGGCATGGAACACCGCAGAGGCCACCACAGTGGATATGTTTCTTTTACTTTTTACTCATAGCTGTATGTAGAAGTGTCTGGTTGTATCTGCTGCTTTAATGTATTTAATTTCCTCTGTGTTCTTTGATGTTTCATGTTTACCTCTTACACACATTGAAGAGGGATGTGTTCTATGGCTATGAGTTGTTTTTTTCCCCCTTGGCCTCAGTCTGCACCCCCTCTCCAGGGCCCAGGCCAAGACCGATTTTTTTATTTTATTTTAATCTTCTATTTTTTTTCTCCCATTCCCCCCCCTTGTTTACCTGTATCTCATCTTTTTTGTAAGGGGCACTGGAAGCCGGCAGACCCGTCAGCGATCCTGTTCTGTCTCCCTGTAATGTTTGTCTGATCTTGAATGGGATTGTGCTGAAAATTTAAATTTTCCTGAAGGAACTCTCCTGACGGAATAAATAAAGTACTATCTAATTTATCTATCTATCTATGTTAATATTTGGTTACATTTACCTCAGCAAATTTTAATGCTTTTGGTAGCCATCCACAAGCTTCTGGTTGAATTTTTGATCACTCCTCTTGACAAAACTGTGTGCAGTTCAGCTAAATTTGTTGCTTTTCTGAGGTGGACTTGTTTCTTCAGCATTGTCCACACGTTTAAGTCAGGACTAGGGGAAGGCCACTACAAAAACCTTAATTTTAGCCTGATTTAGCCATTCCTTTACCACTTTTGACATGAGTTTGGGGTCATTGTCCTGTTGGAACACCCATCTGCGCCCAAGACCCAACCTCCAGGCTGGTGATTTTAGCTTGTCCTGAAAAATTTGGACATAATCCTCCTTTTTCATTGTCCATGTCAGGCTTGCCCCTGACAGTTTGGTTGGGTTTTAGTTTTTCCTGTGTGTGTGTGTGTGTGTATGTGTGTGTGTGTGTGTGTGTGTGTGTGTGTGTGTGTGTGTGTGTGTGTGTGTGTGTGTGTGTGTCTGTGTGTCTGTGTCTGTGCGTGTGTGTGTCTGTGTCTGTGTGTGTGTCTGTGTGTGTGTGTGTAGTATTTCCTGTCTTTAGTTCCTGTCACCACTCTTATTTTGGTTCAGTTTCCTGTTTGTCTCCCTGAGTGCTGTGTCCCCTCAGCTGCGGATGATTGGCACCTGGCCACACCTGGTGTCAATCAGCCCGCTTGTATTTAGACCTGTTTTCTCCTCCAGTCAGTGCTGGATTATTGTTGTGTCGTATATTGTCGTGTCAATGTCATTTCTACTTGTCGTTCCTATTGGTCGTGTCATTGCAGTGTAGTGGTAAGCTATAATCGGTAGCTGTTTGTAGCTTATTGTCTTTTGTTCCCTGCTTCCAGTTTGTTTGTTCATAGCCAAGTTTGTTATCCGCCTTGTGCGCACTTTTTGTTAGTACCCTTTTGTTTGTTCTTGTTCTTGTATTTTAATTAAATCATGTTTAGCATCAAAAGGCCTGCCGCCTTCTCTGCATCTTGGGGTTTGTCACCAACATACGCTGACAGTCCCATTTACTCTCTGTAAAGCACCAGTTCCATTGGCAGCAAAACAGGCCCAGAGCATAATACTACCACCACCATGCTTGACTGTAGGATTGGTATTCCTGGGATTGAAAGCCTAACCTTTTCTCCTCCAAACATATTGCTGCGTATTGTGGCCAAACAGCTACAGTATATTGTTGTTTAATCTGACATCACATGGACAAAGATGACACCTTCTGGAGGAAGGTTCTGTGGGACATGTCACCAAATATTAACATTGCTGTATGTATACTTTTTGTGTGTGTGTGTGTGAAAATAATCATTAACTTAGAATTTAAAGGCAGCAACATATTGCAAAAAAGTTGGCACAGGGGCATTTTTACCACTGTGTTACATGGCCTTTCCTTTTAACAACACTCGGTAAAGAACAGATTAGACCAGTTTTTGAAGCTTTTCAGATGGAATTGTTTCCCATTCTTGCTTGATGTACAGCTTAAGTTGTTCAACAGTCCTGGGTCTCTGTTGTGGTATTTTAGGCTTCATATTGCGCCACACATTTTCAATTGGAGACAGGTCTGGACCACAGGTATGCCAGTCTAGTACCCATACTCTTTTACTATGAAGCCACACTGTTGTAACAGGTGGCTTGGCATTGTCTTGATAAAATAAGCAGGGGCGTCCATGATAACGTTGCTTGGATGGCAATATATGTTGCTCCAAAACCTGTATGTACCTCTCAGCATTAATGGTGCCTTCACAGATTTGCAAGTTACCCATGCTTTGGACACTAATACACCCCCATAACCATGACAGATGCTGGCTTTTGAATTTTGTGCCTAAAACAATCCAGTTGGTTCTTTTCCTCTTTGTTTCAGAGGACACAAAGTCCACAGTTTCCAAAAACAATTTGAAATGTAGAATTTCAGACCACAGAACACTTTTCCATTTTGCATCAGTCCATCTTAGATGAGTGAAGCCGGCTGTGTTTCTGGGTGTTGTAGATAAATGGCTTTGGCTTCGCATAGTAGAGTTTTAACTTGCACTTACAGATGTAGCGATCAACTGTAGTTACTGACAATGGTTTTTTGAAGTGTTCCTGAGCCCATGTGGTGATATCCTTTACACGCTGATGTCGCTTTTTGATGCAGTACCACCAGAGGGATCAATCGTAATATCATCGCTTACGTGCAGTGATTTCTCCAGATTCTCTGAACCTTTTGATGATATTACGGACCGTAGATGGTGAAATCCCTAAATTCCTTGCAATAGCTCGTTGGGAAATTTTAAAGTGTTGGACGATTTGCTCACGCATTTGTTCACAAAGAGGTGACCCTCGCCCCATCCTTGTTTGCGAATGACTGAGCATTTCATGGAAGCTGCTTTTATACCCAACCATGGCACCCGCCTGTTCCCAATTAGCCTGTCCACCTGCGGGATGTTCCAAATAAGTGTTTGATGAGCATTCCTCAACTTTCTCAGTCTTGTTTGCCACTTGTGCCAGCTTTTTTGAAACATGTTGCAGACATCAAATGCCAAATGAGCTAATATTTGCAAAAAATAACATAGTTTACTAGTTCGAATGTAAAGTATCCTGTCTTTGCAGTCCATTCAATTGAATATAGGTTGAAAAGGATTAGCTAATCGTTGTATTCTGTTTATATTTACGATTTACACAACGTGCCAACTTCACTGGTTTTGGGTATTTGTAGTTGTATGCATATTTGTTTAAAGATGCAAGACTAAATGTCAAACGCCAAGCAGATTGTTTTTCCTTACTGCTGGTGATATGGCTGTCATACCATTCAAGTTCAGCTTTTCCTAGAAATGCAGAGCAAAGCCAACTTATTAACTCTCAATCTATTATAGTTGTGTATTTACTGTATGGTATCTCATAACATTACAATTGCTTTGAACTAAATTGACACTTGGGAGGAAACATTATGACCAAATATGATTATTGGCCGAAGTGCATTGACCAGTGAATGGAGAGAATACAAAAGGAGTAGTTAAAGGGGCAGGACACACAAAAACCCACTGGGACTATACAGCCCCTGCTGATCAATGACCTCATCAAGAGTCAGTTTCGCTTTCAAAGGCGGCAAGACCAAAGAGCGGCACGGCATTTTGCAGCCCCACAGATAACAAACCAACACCAGACACCCAATAAAAAAGACTTCCACTTCATTTAAAAGCAATTAATATTCTTGGCTGGCCGGCGTGGTCTCTTTGGTGTGGCAGGTCTGAACACGCCCCCTGCTCTGTAATGGAGTTGACTGGTTAACTTTTGAGTCTGCGACCAGTGTTGGCTGCCTGGGTGAGAGCGCCGATGCGCAGTGGGACGCAGTGTTTAGATCAGAGTGAAAGGACCTGTCTCACAGCCCACTGCACCCCAAAAGAACCTCCTCTTCTCCATCTTTCTCAATACATGTCTTGTTCTCTCTGTCTTTCCCCCTTTCTGTCTATCTGTCCCCTTATTCTTCTCCACGTTTTCTCCCAGCGTCTATCTCGGCTTTGTGTCCTTTTCACCCCCCCACTTCTTTCTTTTTTAACGTCTCATCTTCAGTCAATATCAATTGGCCTTCAATAGGAGCAAGGGTTTAAATAGTCAGCCTTTGTGTTGTTTGGTAATGATTGGCCCCTCATATTTTGCTCCTTCAAGAACATGCACTCTCGCCTACATTGTGAGTTTAGTGAGGAAGGTAAACGGATGGTCACTCACTTACCTTCAATTTATGGACTGTAAGGTTTTATCTCCAAGTGTATCATTTGTGATTTGAAAATATTATGGGGTGTAACGATTGATCGATACAGCGATAGATCTGTGCTTGGCAGGTTTGCTTTTCAAGAGATAGGTTCAGTATGGTTTTAAAAGGGAATTAGTTGATCTTACCAATACTAGAATAAGGAGAACATAGGATTTAAGAACAGCAGACTTTATCGTATTTTTTGCACCGTAGGGCAAACCGGATTATAAAGCTCACTGCTGATGAGCAGGTATTTTTTTTTATTGATTGTTTGATACTTTTATTAGTAGATTGCACAGTACAGTACATATTCCGTACAATTGACCACTAAATGGTAACACCCGAATAAGTTTTTCAACTTGTTTAAGTCGGGGTCCACGTTAATCAATTCAAGGTACAAATATATACTATCAACATAATACAGTCATCACACAAGTTAATCATCATAGTATATACATTGAATTATTTACATTATTTACAATCCGGGGGGTGGGATGAGGAGCTTTGGTTGATATCAGAACTTAAGTCATCAACAATTGCATCAACAGAGAAATGTGGACATTGAAACAGTGTAGGTCTTACTTGGTAGGATATGTACAGCCAGCAGAGAACATAGTGAGTTCACAAAGCATAAGAACAAGTATATACATTAGAAGTACATTTGAGTTTTTTATAATCCGGGGAGATGGGATGTGAATGGAGGAGGGTATTAGTAAAGTGTTGAAGTTGCCTGGAGGTGTTGTTTTAGAGCGGTTTTGAAGTAATATAGAGATGCACTTACTTTTATACCTGTTGGGAGTGCATTCCACATTGATGTGGCATAGAAAGAGAATGAGTTAAGACCTTTGTTGGATCAAAATCTGGGTTTAACGTGGTTTGTGGAGCTCCCCCTGGTGTTGTGGTTATGGCGGTCATTTACGTTAAGGAAGTAATTTGACATGTACTTCGGTATCAAGGAGGTGTAGCGGATTTTATAGACTAGGCTCAGTGCAAGTTGTTTTACTCTGTCCTCCACCCTGAGCCAGCCCACTTTGGAGAAGTGGGTTGGATTGAGGTGTGATCTGGGGTGGAGGTCTAAAAGTAACCGGATTAGCTTATTCTGGGATGTTTGGAGTCTAGAATGTTTTCAGGTCTTTTGTCATACAAAAGGCACACTGGATTATAAAGTGCATTAAAGGGGTCATGTTATGATTTTTTTTCTGAATTTAAAACACTTCCATGTGGTCTACATAACATGGGATGGTTGTTCTTTGGTCAAAATGTTGCATAGATTATGTTTTACAGATCCTCTTCAAGCTGCTTTCTGACCGTCTCTTCAGGATGCAAACATTTTGTGGGCGGTCTTATTTACGTAGATCACCTTCGGCAGCGTCTTCTCCCCGTCTTCTTTGTTGTAGCAGTGTAGCGTGCAAGGACGGGAATGGAAGAAGTGTCAAAAATTAGAGCTAACTGTTTTAATGACATTCAGACTTTACTTAAAGGCCTACTGCAATGAGATTTTCTTATTTAAACGGGGATAGCAGGTCCATTCTATGTGTCGTACTTGATAATTTCGCGATATTGCCGTATTTTTGCTGAAAGGATTTAGTAGAGAACATCGATGATAAAGTTTGGAACTTTTGGTCGCTAATAAAAAAGCCTTACCTGTACAGGAAGTAGAAACCGATGTGTGCGTGACTTCACCGGTGTGAAGGCTCCTCACATCCTCACATTGATTACAATCATGGCCACCAGCAGCGCAAGCGATTCTGACCGAGAAAGCGACAATTTCCCCATTAATTGGAGCGAGGATGAAAGATTCCTGGATGAGGAAAGTGAGAGTGAAGGACTAGAAGAAAAAAAATAAGACGAGGGAAGTGGGAGCGATTCAGAGGTTATTAGACACATTTACTAGGATAATTCCGGAAAATCCCTTATGTGCTTATTGTGTTACTAGTGTTTTAGTGAGATTATAAAGTCATACCTGAAAGTCGGAGGGGTGTGGTGACCACCAGTGTCTCTGAGTGAAACCATGGAGGAGCCAAAAAAGTCGCAGCTGCCTCTTTGACAGCTGCAGGAAGAACGACACAAGCTCCGCTCATGTTTGCGGTAAGAGCCAACTTATTACCACAATTTTCTCACCAAAACCTGCCGGTTGACATGTGGTAGAGAAAGATGTTCGCTTGACCGCTCTGTTCCATATTAAAGCTTCACAACAAACAAAGAAACACCGGCTGTGTTTGTGTTGCTACAGCCGGCCGAAATACACCGCTTTCCACCAAATGCATTCTTCATTTTAGTATCCATTATTAATTGAACAAATTGCAAAAGATTCAGCAACACAGATGTCCAGAATACTGTGTAATTATGCGATTAAATCGGACGACTTTTAGCCGTGAGTGGTGCTGGGATAAAATGTCCGCTACAACCAATAACGTCACAAGCACGCGTCAACATAAGCATCATCATTCCGCAACATTTTCAACAGGACACTTCGCGGAATATTTAAAATTGCAATTTAGTAAACTAAACCGGCCGTATTGGCATGTGTTGCAATGTTAATATTTCATCATTGATATATAAACTATCAGACTGCGTGGTCAGTAGTAGTGGGTTTCACTAGGCCTTTAAATCAATAACGGAGCAGCATCTCCTTATCTGTGGCTCACTAGTGCAACAACAACACCGGAAATGTGTAACGTGAAAAACCAAAACCGTCCGACCGGAATTCTCTAATAACTAAAGTTCCATGGGTGAATAATGTAAATCCACGACACTGGTAGTTTTTAGCATTTTTATAGTAAGTCTATTGACGGATATGAGTTAAAACTTTACACTACTTTATATTAGAAATGGCAACAGTGGATGATGGATGCCCCATAACAAGAAGATATAGAATAAGAAGAAGCTTATAGACTATGATGTTGGCACGGACTACGATGGCAGATGCGCGCCAATTTTCAGGACTTATAAAGAACCCAAATACAGATCAGCAGGCACCAGAAGGTAAGAACGACATGAACAGGATGGCTTGGTGCATTTGGTGGAGTGGCATAGTGGCCTTGGCAGCAACCAGACGGTTCCTGGTTCGATCCCCAGCTTTTACCCCCCTAGTCACGTCCATTGTGTCCGTGAGCAAAACACTTCACCCTTGCTCCGGATGGGTCGTGGTTAGCAGCTCCTGCCATCAGTGTGTGTGTGTGTGTGTGTGTGTGTGTGTGTGTGTGTGTGTGTGTGTGTGTGTGTGTGTGTGTGTGTGTGTGTGTGTGTGTGTGTGTGTGTGTGTGTGTGTGTGTGTGTGGAAATAGTGCATACTTGCCAACCTTGAGACCTCCGATTTCCGGAGGTGGGGGGCGTGGTCAGGGGTGGGGCAGAGGCGTGGTTGGGGTGGGGGCGTGGTTAAGAGGGGAGGAGTATAATTCACCAACTCGAGTATTTCATATATATATGTGTGTATGAAATACTTGACTTTCAGTGAATTATAGCTATTTATATTTATTTTATTATATATATATATATATATATATATATATATATATATATAAAAAGAAATAGTTGAATTTCCGACGGCACCTATCAAATACACAGTAATAAAAACTCAGTTGTTCTACTAACTGTACTGTGCTTACTAAAAAACAACAACAACACTTACCTTTCACTATTTGAGTAACCTTTGTTCTGCCATTTGCGTATTGGCGAGCGATCTCCGAATCCGGGAACATATCCTTCACGGATTTGTTGTAGACATCCGCAAATGAGAACGGGATGTTGCTTCCAGATATCAGCATAGCCATCTTTGTCTCAGCATAAGTTACACTATCGGGTCTCCATTTTACGAGGTGACCCATAATACTGGGTTGTGAACGATGCTGCGCTGCGGACGCTTTGTGCTTCACTGACCGTTCATGGCTGAGTATATCCGTTCGGCCGCCGTGTTCAATGGAAAAGTCTGTTCTACAAAATTTACAGGCAATATACCCCTTTCCCTTTCGTACTCTCCTGGAAGAACTGAAATTTTTGTTTCCAATCATTCTGGAACTTGCAAGCGTATTTCTTCATTTTGCTCGTCGACGGGTAATCAAGGGGTTGGGTTGGAGTCAATAACCAGGCGACGTGTGAAGTTACGTCTCTTTACTGTGGGCTTCAGAACAGACTCCCTAATACATGTTCCTTGACTGCACTTAAATGTAGAATATATGTCGAATATATTTACATTTTATTCTATTCTATGTACAGTATATGGCAGTATTGTCCTGTTTAAGAGGGTCACAACATTGCTTAGTCAGGTTCTCATGGAGCTGGAGGGGGCGTGGCCTCCCGCTCCGCCTGAATTTCGGGAACATTTCGGGAGAGGCGCTGAATTTCAGGATTCTCCCGGAAAATCCGGGAGGGTTGGCAAATATAAAATAGTGTCAACGCGCTTTGAGTACCTTGAAGGTAGAAAAGCGCTACACAAGTATAACCCCAGAAAAAATTTATTTTTGCATAAGATTGCAAGACAAAATGCCAGATAATATGTCTGCTCATGGGGGCCATTTTGCGGTCCTCATATACACTCCATATGAATACCCTGTATTCATATGGAGTGTAGCCGTAACGCTCCCACAATCCATCATAGCTTACCGAAGTCATACTATAACATTTTGACAGATTTTTGAGCGCCATGTGTAATGTTTTATATTCTCAATGGAACATTTAAAGTTTTGGTGTTGTTTACTGGCCTCATCTTGCAATCCACACATATCTCTTATGTGAGGCTGCCATCTTCTGGTCACACTTATTGTACATACCAAAAAATCAATTAATCCTACCTTATTTTGTTTCCTGATAAGCCGAGGTGGAAGAGCTCTTCCCTCCCAGCTGAGCGCTTGACTCAATGTTTAAATTGTGTAAAGTGCTTCCACCTCATGGTGACGTTACGACGTAGCCAGTTGCAAAACCCTGCGAATAGACTCATCCAAAACAACAAAACCTTCAGCAAAAATGCATTGATCTGATGATTTGACATTTTGTTATTGTTTACACGAATATCCAACAAGTTAGAAAACACAAATTTCCTCACATATCTCACTTAAAAACATTTCCCCTTTCCATGGGTTCTCATTGTTCCCATTGGGTTGAGGTTTTTTTTTCTTGCCCTGATGTGGGATCAGAGCCAAGGATGTCATTGTGGTTTGTGCAGCCCTTTGAGGCATTTGTGATTAAGGGCAGTATAAATAAACATTGATTGATTGATGGTCCCAAGGCGGCCCCGCCTTAAACACAGACCTTGCCCTGTGCAAAGGGCCCAGCGATCAGTGGTGAGCCCCGTTTGGTGTGAAAAGTGATGTAAAATATCAATTAATAAATGACAGGGCACTTCATATCCAATTTTACTGCAAACTTATTGCTAGCCGCTTCCTGCTCTGTCACTGATAAGGCTATAATTGCAGTACTCTTGTGGCACACAGAATTAGTGCTCGCTTTGCAAGGCTCGGGGGTAGTAAATTTAGAATCCTACTCAGAGTTGAAGTAGCAAGTTGTAGATTTTATCATCAGCATTATTTTATTTATTTATTATTTATTTTATTGTCTACTGTGAGCGAACTGTGGTGCTGAATTTCCCCCCGGGATTAATAAAGTACATTCTATTCTATTCTATTTTAAGAACAATTTATTTTCCATGAATTCAGTTTAAAGGGGAACATTATCACAATTTCAAAAGGGTTAAAAACAATAAAAATCAGTTCCCAGTGGCTTGTTGTATTTTTTGAATTTTTTTTCAGAATTTTACCGGTCCCCGAATATCCCTAAAAAAAGCTTTAAAGTGCTTGATTTTCGCTATTTGCGATGCGACTATCCAGTTCCCTGAGACGTCATACAGTGCTGCCAATGTAAACAAACAACGGCGAATACAACAGCAAGATATAGCGACATTAGCTCGGATTCAGACTCGGATTTCAGCGGCTTAAGCGATTCAACAGATTACGCATGTATTGAAACGGATGGTTGGAGTATGAAAGTATTGAAGAAAAAACTGAAGCTATTGAGCGAATAGCTATTGACGCTATTCATAGCCATAGCGTGGCCGAATAGCTGCGTTAGCATCGCCGGTAAAATGTGCGGACCAAACGATCAGGACTTTCGCATCCCGTGACACTGGAGCAACTTAAATTTTTCGATTGGTAAGCCTTTTTTTCGCATTAAATGTGGGTGGAAGGAAACGTGATATAGTTTCAAATACATCTGCAGGTTATCCATACATCTCTGTGCCATGTCTGCTTTAGCACCACCGGTAAATAGCATGTTAGCATCGATTAGCTGGCAGTCAACATCAACAAAACTCACCTTTGTGAATTTGTTGACTTTATTGTTGCAAATGCATCTGCAGGTTATCCATACATCTCTGTGCCATGTCTGCTTTACCACCGCCGGTAAATAGCATGTTAGCGTCGATTAGCATAGCATGTTAGCATCGATTAGCTGGTAGTCACGCCGCAACCAAATGTCTGATTAGCAAATAAGTCAACATCAACAAAACTCACCTTTGTGATTTCGTTGAATTTATCGTTGCAAATGCATCTGCAGGTTATCCATACATCTCT
Organism: Nerophis ophidion; assembly: GCF_033978795.1. Classification (NCBI taxonomy): domain Eukaryota; kingdom Metazoa; phylum Chordata; class Actinopteri; order Syngnathiformes; family Syngnathidae; genus Nerophis; species Nerophis ophidion. The sequence continues at coordinate 62,588,188 of NC_084621.1, forward strand.
GTGCCATGTCTGTCATCGCCGGTAAAATGTGGAGACACTTTGGCACATTCAATGGGGTTCTGGCGGCAGACACTTTCGCATCTTCGGGCCAGTGGTGCAACTTGAATCCCTCCCTGTTAGTGTTGTTACACCCTCCGACAACACACCGACGAGGCATGATGTCTCCAAAGTTCCAAAAAATAGTCGAAAAAACGGAAAATAACAGAGCTGAGACCCGGTGTTTGTAATGTGTTGAAAATGAAAATGGCGGCTGTATTACCTCGGAGACGTCACGTTCTGACGTCATCGCAAAAAGAGCGATAAACAGAAAGGCGTTTAATTCGCCAAAATTCACCCATTTAGAGTTCGGAAATCGCTTAAAAAAATATATGGTCTTTTTTCTGCACCATCAAGGTATATATTGACGCTTACATACGTCTGGTGATAATGTTCCCCTTTAATACATAACATACGTCAAATTAAAGTTTGATAAAAAAAAAAATTACAAAAATTGTTTCACATAAATACATTTTTAAAATTGTGGGAAAGAATGTAATGGGGAAAGGGAGTGGGGGTAGTTTTCAAAATTTAAACTGTTGCTTTGGGTGACCCTGCCTGGTTCAGATGCACTGCAGGCCATGGGAAGGCCAGAAGTAAGTAAGTTGTTTATTTCCGTGTGTATAAAAGTCTCAGCACAGTCCTGTTACTCAAATTATTTTTAATGCGAACTGCTTGTCAATGTATTTGATGGATCACTGTAAAGTGTTGAGAACCAAGATACTATAAGCATAAATGTCACTTTGCTATGGTTCTCAGTTTGCTGATTCTCTGCTAAAAACTCACCCCTGTTACTTTCAGTCCAGTTATGCAAATGACAAAGGGGTTATCTCCGGCACAAAAATTAAGTTGCCTGAGATGAACCAATACCCATTTTGAGTAGATTTGCAGATGACAAATTCACAAAATTAAAAAAGTTTATTTTGAGCGAGTCACAACAAGCAAATAGCACAATAGCTGAGGGTTAATGCCAATAGTTTTAATACATTTTTCGCTTCCATTGGGGAAAACCTATCAAGTAAAATAAGTCAACCTCCAGGGTATTCCTTTAAATAATTTTTAACAGGCAGCTACCCTAGTTCCTTTTTCATGCAGCCAACTGACATCAATGAGCTTTATACGATTATTATGGACCTAAAGTCGTCACATACAGCTGGAGAGGACAGGATATGTAGCAAAATCTTGAAGGCCATAACAAATGTGATCACTAATCCTCTTTATCACTGTAGAAACCTGTCACTTAGTACTGGTATTGTAGCCAAAATGTCCAAAGTGGCAAAAGTAATCCCAATTTTTAAATCCGGTGATAAAAATAATATAAACAATTATAGGCCAATTTAAATTTTACCAACATTATCAAAAATATTTGAAAAAGTGGTCTATAACCGACTGAATGGCTTTCTAGAAAATGTAAATATCCTTGTCCCCTCCCAATATGGTTTTCGTAAAAAAAAGCACCCCCCGTATGGCTATACTTGACCTCTTGGAAAAGGTCAATGACTGTATTGAGGAAGGAAAATGCGGTATTGGCATTTTTTTGGATCTATCCAAGGCCTTTGACACAATAGACTTTGAGATCTTATTGCACAAACTATATCACTATGGTGTCAGAGGGGTACCTCTCCATTGGTTCCGTTGTTACCTTTACGGAAGGCAACAATGTGTATTCGTCAATGATCACAACTCACCCTGTATGACCATAAATGATGGGGTTCCCCAGGGATCCATCTTGGGGCCTCTCCTTTTTATCCTATACATAAATGATTTCGTAAACTCCTCCGAAACTTTTCATAAAATATTTTTTGCTGATGATACATATTTGTTTACCTCACACAGGAGCCTAGACAATCTACAAGAAACTGTCAATTCAGAGCTTGTGAAAGTGGATTCCTGGTTCAAGTGCAATAAGCTCTCACTTAATGTAAATAAAACACATTTTATTCTATTTTGTTCTAAGAAAAAAACAGACAAATACTGAGCACTGCCATATCAACATCAATGGGCAGGAAATACAGAGAGTATACTCCACAAAATTCCTGGGGGTCATCATTGACGAATACCTCAATTTCAAATGTCACATTAGCCATCTGTTAAACAAATTATCCAAATATGTTGGCCTGTTCTTTCACCTTCGTCATTATCTTCCTCTTTATGCTCTACTTACCTTGTACAAAACTCTTTGAACCACATCTAAACTACTGTAATATCATCTGGTGTGACACCTTCCCTACCTACCTTCACAAATTAGAATCCATGCAAAAGAAAATTATACGGGCCCTGTCATGGTCCAATTTTAATGCCCCCACTCGTCATCTATTTCATAAATATCATCTCTTAAGACTGACAGAGTTCAATATTTATCAAAATGCTTGTTTAACCTATCAAGTCATTTACAGGCTGAATCTTGGGCTCTGTAGTTTGGTTTCTATATACCATCCCCAGCATGCCCACAACACTCGTAACTTCGATCTGATAACAGGTAAACATCGTTTACTGGCTTGTATCGCTCACAGTGTCGTATGCAGGGGACCAAAGATTTGGAACCAACTTAATGAGAGCCTCAAGATGCTGTATCCATTCTCCAACTTCAAAAAGAAACTGAAAAATTACCTATTAACCACATATCTTTAATGCCTCATGTGGGGTAGACTACTGTTGGGTTTTGCATGGTTGAATGAATGTATGTATGTATGTGTATGCTTGCTTTAGTACTATTATCTTGTGTTTATCATATAGCGTTGTTGTTGTGTTGTGCTTGCTACCATATTTGATCTTTCCATGTATATATTGTCCTTTGGACCCCCTGTCAAAAGCTTCTTCTAGCTTATTTGGGGGACCCTTTCACGTACCAACATCTTTAAATGATGATATTCACCACTATTGTAAATGTTATATGGTATTGTGAGTAAACTTGTAAACTTAATGAATGTGTAGTAAAGGGAAATAACGTGTGTCCATTGTGTCTAATCCATCCATCCTCTTCCGCTTATCCGAGGTCGGGTCGCGGGGGCAGCAGCCTAAGCAGGGAAGCCCAGACTTCCCTCTCCCCAGCCACTTCGTCTAGCTCTTCCCGGGGGATCCCGAGGCGTTCCCAGGCCAGCCGGGAGACATAGTCTTCCCAACGTGTCCTGGGTCTTCCCCGTGGCCTCCTACCGGTCGGACGTGCCCTAAACACCGTTCGGGTGGCATCCTGACCAGATGCCCGAACCACCTCATCTGGCTCCTCTCGATATGGAGGAGCAGCGGCTTTACTTTGAGTTCCTTCCGGATGACAGAGCTTCTCACCCTATCTCTAAGGGAGAGCCCCGCCACACGGCGGAGGAAACTCATTTTGGCCGCTTGTACCCGTGATCTTATCCTTTCGGTCATGACCCAAAGCTCATGACCATAGGTGAGGATGGGAACGTAGATCGACCGGTAAATTGAGAGCTTTGCCTTCCGGCTCAGCTCCTTCTTCACCACAACGGATCGGTACAACGTCCGCATTACTGAAGACGCCGCACCGATCCGCCTGTCGATCTCACGATCCACTCTTCCCCCACTCGTGAACAAGACTCCTAGGTACTTGAACTCCTCCACTTGGGGCAGGGTCTCCTCCCCAACCCGGAGATGGCACTCCACCCTTTTCCGGGAGAGAACCATGGACTCGGACTTGGAGGTGCTGATTCTCATTCCGGTCGCTTCACACTCGGCTGCGAACCGATCCAGTGAGAGCTGAAGATCACGGCCAGATGAAGCCAACAGGACCACATTGTCTGCAAAAAGCAGAGACATATTCCCGCGGCCACCAAACCGGAACCCCTCAATGCCTTGACTGCGCCTAGAAATTCTGTCCATAAAAGTTATGAACAGAATCGGTGACAAAGGGCAGCCTTGGCGGAGTCCAACCCTCACTGGAAACGTGTCCGACTTACTTTTTTTATTTTTTATTTATTTTTATTTTTAATCAGTGTCTAATCATTGATTAAAAAAAACAAACTGTTATCACTATTTCTAATTTATTGGCAAACAAAAAAATTTTTCAAATTCTGCACAATTGTCAGGGTTTCTTAATACATTTTTATTTAGCTGCGGTGAGGTGGCGACTTGTCCAGGGTGTACACCGCCTTCCGCTCGCTTGTAACTGATATAGGCACCAGCGCCCCCCGTGATCCCAAAGGGAATAAGCGGTAGGAGATGGATGGATGGATTTTTGTTTAGGATTTCAAGAACTATTCAGCGAGAAAATCCGATCATAACTCGAATGCTGTATTCACGCTTGTCCTTGTTAACCTCGCGCTAAAGCAGTGTTGTAATGTTGTGTTAAGTGGCTTATTAACCTCTAAATGAACCATAGCTTGGACTCATTATCGTTTATTTGATTTCTGAAGAGAAATGGCAGGTTAAAATAAAACACCTCAGTGCATATTTCATTCGTGCTTCTATTTAAACTAAGCGCAGGCGTGCACAAGTGACTGTCCTTGTGGATGGCTGAGAAAGGTTGCTCGTAAGAGACCTCGCCCTGCAAGTTGAATGATAATGACAAGTGCATTAGCAGGCAGTCGCCTGGTTGTTTACTAGGCTGAAGGTAATGGGGAAATCAATGGTCCACAGTTAACACATCATTACTAACCAACACAACTCAGCGATAAATACATTGTCCAGAAATATAGTTCATTTATATTGCGTGCTGATCAAGTCTGCAGCAAACAACAATAATCTGTCAGAGGATGAATCTAAACGTGTTGGACAAGGTTTGCTTTAACAGTGCAAGGTGTAACATCGACCAGCTGATTGCTTCTCTATTATGGGGTTCAATACGCCTGTAGGCCTTAATTGAATTGAATCCAACGTTTCAGCCAATTAGTCTGAGAGATACTCAACCTGTAACTTTTTCCAGAATTTACTGTCTGAGCTACTGTATTGTACACATGTTCCATAACCTCACATTCTAGGTATGTAACAAGACCAAAATAATCAAAGTTCTTTTTATTAGTTCTTTTTATACTCAGTAGAAGCATTTAAGTCTCACCTTAAAACTCATCTGTGTACTCTAGCCTTTAAATAGACCTCCTTTTTAGACCAGTTGATCTGCCGCTTCTTTTCTTTCTCCTATGTCCCCCCCTCCCTTGTGGAGGGGGTCCGGTCCGATGACCATGGATGAAGTACTGGCTGTCCAGAGTCGAGACCCAGGATGGACCGCTTGTCGGGACCCAGGATGGACCGCTCGCCTGTATCGGTTGGGGACATCTCTACGCTGCTGATCCGCCTCCGCTTGAGATGGTTTCCTGTTGACGGGACTCTCGCTGCTGTCTTGGATCCGCTTGAACTGAACACTCGCGGCTATGTTGGAGCCACTATGGATTGAACTTTCACAGTATCATGTTAGACCCGCTCGACATCCATTGCTTTCGGTCCCCTAGAGGGGGGGGGTTGCCCACATCTGAGGTCCTCTCCAAGGTTTCTCATAGTCAGCATTGTCACTGGCGTCCCACTGGATGTGAATTCTCCCTGCCCACTGGGTGTGAGTTTTCCTTGCCCTTTTGTGGGTTCTTCCGAGGATGTTGTAGTCGTAATGATTTGTGCAGTCCTTTGAGACATTTGTGATTTGGGGCTATATAAATAAACATTGATTGATTGATTGATATTATCACATGCTCAGAAAGTACTTTGTTTTTTGTTTTATTTAACAAATAATTAAAAACCACACACACATTGAGTAATGTTCTGTATGTACTAGTGTTGTCCCGATACCAATATTTTAACACCAGTACCGGTACCAAAATGTATTTCGATACTTTTCCGGAACTTTTCTAAATAAGGGGGACCACAAAAATGGCATTATTGGCTTTATTTTAACAAAAAATCTTACGGTACATTAAACATATTTTTCTTATTGCAATTGAACAATTGTGTCCTTAGATAAAATAGTGAACGTACTAGACAACTTGTCTTTTAGTAGTAAAGTAAGCAAACAAAGACTCATAATTTTTCTGCTGACATCTGCAGTATGCGTTTATCATTCTATTATGTTGTCAAAATTATGAGTGACAAGTTGTAAAAATGTATTATTAATCTACTAGTTCATTTACTGTTGATATCTGCTTATTTTCTGTTTTAACATGTTTTATCTACGCTTCTATTAAAATGTAATAATCACTTATTCTTCTGTTGTTTGGATACTTTACATTAGTTTTGGATGATGCAACATATTTAGGTGTCAATCAGATACCAAGTAGTTACCGGATCATACATTGGTCGTATTCAAAGTCCTCATGTGTCCATGGATATATTTCCTGACTTTATTTACATTATATGATTTTTTTTTTAAAAAGGAAAAAAGATTTTGTGATGATAAAAATATCGATATAATCATAGTAGTATTGACTAGACACGCTACTGTACTTGGTATCATTACAGTGGATGTCAGGTGTAGTTCCACCCATGGCATTTATTTACATTCAGGGTGCTAGATTGCTGTTAGTAATACAATCAATCAATCAATGTTCATTTATATAGCCCTAAATCACTAATGTCTCAAAGGGCTGCACAAACCACAACACAAACCACTACGACATCCTCGGTAGGCTCACATAAGGGCAAGGAAAAATCACACCAAAAAAACGGAAATGCTGATTATCGGTCCTGCTAGACACCGAACTCTATTTAATAATACAACTCTAACATTTGACAACCAAACAATTAAAAAAGGCGACACGGTAAAGAATCTGGGTATTATCTTCGACCCAACTCTCTCCTTTGAGGCACACATTAAAAGCGTTACTAAAACGGTCTTCTTTCATCTCCGTAATATCGCTAAAATTCACTCCATTCTGTCCACTAAAGACGCTGAGATCATTATCCATGCGTTTGTTACGTCTCGTCTCGACTACTGTAACGTATTATTTTCGGGTCTCCCCATGTCTAGCATTAAAAGATTACAGTTGGTACAAAATGCGGCTGCTAGACTTTTGACAAGAACAAGAAAGTTTGATCACATTACGCCTGTACTGGCTCACCTGCACTGGCTTCCTGTGCACTTAAGATGTGACTTTAAGGTTTTACTACTTACGTATAAAATACTACACGGTCTAGCTCCATCCTATCTTGCCGATTGTATTGTACCATATGTCCCGGCAAGAATTCTGCGTTCAAAGGACTCCGGCTTATTAGTGATTCCCAAAGCCCAAAAAAAGTCTGCGGGCTATAGAGCGTTTTCCGTTCGGGCTCCAGTACTCTGGAATGCCCTCCCGGTAACAGTTCGAGATGCCACCTCAGTAGAAGCATTTAAGTCTCACCTTAAAACTAATTTGTATACTCTAGCCTTTAAATAGACTCCCTTTTTAGACCAGTTGATCTGCCGTTTCTTTTCTTTTTCTTCTATGTCCCACTCTCCCTTGTGGAGGGGGTCCGGTCCAATCCGGTGGCCATGTACTGCTTGCCTGTGTATCGGCTGGGGACATCTCTGCGCTGCTGATCCGCCTCCGCTTGGGATGGTTTCCTGCTGGCTCCGCTGTGAACGGGACTCTCGCTGCTGTGTTGGATCCGCTTTGGACTGGACTCTCGCGACTGTGTTGGATCCATTCTGGATTGCGACGTCCCACTGGGTCATTATTGTCACCGATGTCCCACTGGGTGTGAGTTTTCCTTGCCCTTATGTGGGCCTACCGAGGATGTTTTGGTGGTTTGTGCAGCCCTTTGAGACACTAGTGATTTAGGGCTATATAAGTAAACATTGATTGATTGATTGACACCCAGTGGGACGTCGGTGAAAATATTCTATCCTCCTACGGTGTATAGTGAAGCATGTTTAACTATTCCTCATTCTTCAGGGATGATACTTGTAAGAGTTACGGTGATTTTATCAAAGTGCGGTTATTAATCACAGTTTTACAAGAACTGAAATTTGACACAGTATTAATAACCGTTGAGAATTTCATATTTTTATAGCGCTGCAACGATTTATCGATTCATTTTGATTAGAAAATCGTTCATTTGCATTGCAATTCTTCAATGATTTGTTTAATGAGTTTACTTAATACAAATGTATTCAATCCAGACCAAATTGACCACCCAGGACTCAAAATACGTGAACATTGTTTCCGCAGGACAGCTCCAATAGCGTGCACATGAGAGAGGTGCACCTACGGTGATGTAAGTCGTTTTTGCGAGGGATGTGGCCTGTGTGCGTGTTGTGTTGGAAACAGGGGAGTAATAACAGCGATGGCTCAAAGAAGAGAGTGAAAGAGAGCAAAGGGCCCAAAGTCAGAGAGTACCTTATTTAACCATGTTTGTGTTTAGATTGTAGTTTATATTGGTGTAGAGCAGACATCCATCCATCAATCCATTTTCTACCGCTAATAATATTTTGCTGGAGACAAAAAAGAAAGTTTGATCACATTACACCTGTACTGGCTCGCCTGCACTGGCTTCCTGTGCACTTAAGATGTGACTTTAAGGTTTTACTACTTACGTATAAAATACTGCACGGTCTAGCTCCATCCTATCGTGCCGGTTGTATTGTACCATATGTCCAGGGAAGAAATCTGCGTTCAAAGTACTCCGGCTTATTAGTGATTCCCAGAGCCCAAAAAAAGTCTGCGGGCTATAAAGCATTTTCCGTTCGGGCTCCAGTACTCTGGAATGCCCTCCCGATAACAGTTCGAGATGCTGCCTCAGTAGAATGATTTAAGTCTCAGCTTAAATCTTATTTGTATACTCCAGCCTTTAAATAGACCCCCTTTTTAGACCAGTTGATCTGCCGTTTCTTTTCTTTTTCTCCTATGTCCCCACCTCCCTTGTGGAGGGGGTCTGGTCCGGTGGCCATGGATGAAGTCCAGAGTCGGGACCCAGGATGGACCGCTCTTCCAGAGTCAGGACCCAGGATGGACCACTCGCCTGTGTATCGGTTGGGGACATCTCTGCGCTGCCGATCCGCCTCCGCTTGGGATGGTTTCCTGCTGGCTCCACTTTGGATGGGACTCTCGCTACTATATTGGATCCACTTTGGACTTGACAACTCTGTACACTGCTGCTGGAATTTTAATTTTCCTGAAGGAACTCTCCTGAAGGAATCAATAAAGTACTATCTATCTATCTATCTATCTATCTATCTGATTCCCACGGTTACGTTAGATCCACTATGGATTGGACTTTCACAATATCATGTTAGATCCGCTCGACATCCATTGCTTTTGGTCCCCTGGGGGGGGGTCCTCTCCAAGGTTTCTCATAGTCATCATGGTCGACGTCCCACTGGGGTGAGTTTTTCCTTGCCCATATGTGCGTCCTACCGAGGATGTCGTTGTGGTTTGTCCAGCACTTTGAGGCACTTGTGATTTAGGGTTGTATGAATAAACATTGATTGATTGATGCTGTTCTAATGTAGATTAATTGTCATTACCTGCCAAAATTTGCAAATTATTTCCCCGTGTTTTGTGTTTATTTATGTGTCAGCGCTCCTTCCTCCCTGTTTTTTCCACTTCCTGTATGCTTCATCTGCAGCCTGTTTTGAGCGCTAATTAACACACCTGTCTCTGTTTGGTAATCAGGAAACTCCCCTGTGGACAATTACTGATTAGAGGGTTATATTTGCCCTGGTGTAGTACATGTTTTGCATTTGTTGTCCTGCTTATTTCTGTTTTTTTGCATTTTCTCCTGTGGTTGTCTGCCCTTCCCACGCCGGCTTTTTTAGTTTTTGATACTGTTTGGTACTTTGGACTTTCTGCTTGCACATCGCCTGCCTTCTCTGCATTCGGGGATCCCTCCGACAACTGCAACCTCGCACCATCGTGACATAAATAATGCAAAATTAGGAGTTAATTATTTCATTCAACATTTTTATGTATGATTAACAAAGCAAGTTGTCCCAATAACTGTAGTAGCGTAGCGTGTAGAGCGGCCGTGTCAGAAACCTGAGGGTTGCAGGTTCGCTTCCCACCTATTGACATCCAGATCGCTGCCGTTGTGTCGTTGGGCAGGGCACTTCACCCTTTGCCCCCGGTGTCGCTCACACTGGTGAAAGAATGATGAATGAATGATTGGTGGTGGTCGTAGGGGCCGTAGGCGCAAACTGGCAGCCACCCTTCCGCCAGTCTACCCCAGGGCAGCTGTGGCTACAGATGTTGCTTACCACCACCAGGTGTGAATGAATGATGAGTTCTCACTTCTCTGTGAGCACTTTGAGTATCTAACAATAGAAAAGCTCGATATAAATCTATCCATCCATCTTCTTCCGCTTATCCGAGGTCAGGTCGCGGGGGCAACAGCCTAAGCAGGGAAGCCCAGACTTCCCTCTCCCCAGCTAATTTATCTAGCTCTTCCCGGGGGATCCCGAGGCGTTCCCAGGCTTGCCGGGAGACATAGTCTTCCCAACGTGTCCTGGGTCTTCCCCGTGGCCTCCTACCGGTTGGACGTGCCCTAAACACCTCCCTAGGGAGGCGTTCGGGTGGCATCCTGACCAGATGCCCGAACCACCTCATCTGGATCCTCTCGATGTGAAGGAACAGCGGCTTTACTTTGAGTTCCACCCGGATGGCAAATCTAATCCATTATTATTATTATTATTATTATTATTATTATTATTATTATTATTATTATTATTATTATCTCCCCCTCCTGTTACTAAATTATTAAAAATGATGAGGTCATCTTTCATGTGAGACATCATAACATGGACAGTATGGCCGAAACGGCGATTGTTTGTTTTGTGACGTAACCGCAATGTTCCACAAATTGCCAATTTCACCAATCTGCTTGCTAACGTTTGGATTTGAATTGTAAATGTTTGCGAGTTGAACATAAATAGACTCCTGAGCCCTCAGACCTGACTGCTCTATGCAAAGGACACAAACAATAGGTATTATAGTTTTCACAAACCTGGGCAAATGAAAATTCATCCCTCATTATTCATGACATCAAACAAATCGAGCTGGGGCCCAAAGCAGGCTAATTTGCAGCTGAATGTGGGAGGCTGCTGAGACAGAGGCCTGTTTAGCATGTGTATGTGTAGCAGAGGTGGCGGAGGGATGGAGGAGGAGTGGGTACCAGTGGGCCACAGCTGGTGTGTCACAGTCCCAACCTTCTACCTGCTGCTATCGCAACTGACACACAGAGGCCTAACTAGGGACTAATCCCGCTGACGTTGTACTCCGTCCATCAACCGCTTCTTCTGGTTTATCAATCTGAACCAAACTTGTCAACTGTTGATCCTTAATTCTTGTACAAACCTCAGTTAAACCTGACCTCAGAAAGCACGTGTTAGGCCTGTAAAGCAGCGGTCTGGACCAAGGCAGTAAATGGTGGCTTATACACTGATTTACATGCACAGCTGTCCATCTTCCAGTCCTCGCATGTCCCTCTCCTTGCCCCCAAGTTAGTCGTGTGCAGAGATGTCAGCATGCATCACTTTGCCCTCAAGGTGCCTTCGGAATTTTCCGTGTATGAGTATTTTTGTGCAGCTCTGGGAAACCAGTTGTGTGTGTTTATTCTACCTGGTTTACCTGCTCCAGGAGCGCAGGCTGCCAGCAACGGCAACATCAGTCCCGGTTTACGTTGTCAGTCTGCAATTGCATGCTGTGTGCACATCGTTTGTTCCATCTCTCTCAGGCAACGTCTGACCAGTTGTGCATGATGACTACTTGTGTTCATGTCCACATTTACCTGCAGCTGAGCAGTCACTAGGCATCACTGGACTGAGAGAGAGATCAGCATCCACTGTCTCTCAACCACAGATTTTTTTGGTTCAATCAACATAACTGCCAGGGAATATCCACAATCCATTTTAAATTCAATTTTCTCCCGGCAATTTTTTTTTACTCTACAGTTGTCCCTCCCGAAGTAGGATTATTATGAATACATTTAAATATTTTCATAGCGCATAATACATTTTTGACCTTTGTGACCTTTTTTAACACCCTCAATACCAGCTCCTGTGACACAAATCCACGTCGTCCAGTGAAATTAATGAAAATAGATGTTTTGGTGCTTGGCCCACGCAAAATAATCAATCAATCAATCAATGTTTATTTATATAGCCAAAAATCACAAATGTCTCAAAGGACTGCACAAATCATTACAACTACAACATCCTCGGAAGAACCCACAAAAGGGCAAGGAAAACTCACACCCAGTGGGCAGGGAGAATTCACATCCATTGGGACGCCAGTGACATTGCTGACTATGAGAAACCTTGGAGAGGACCTCAAATGTGGGTAACCCCCCCCTCTAGGGGACCGAAAGCAATGGATGTCGAGCGGGTCTAACATTATGCTGCGAAAGTTCAATCCATAGTGGCTCCAACACAGCCGCGAGAGTTCAGTCCAAAGCGGATCCAAGACAGCAGCGAGAGTCCCATCCAAGGGAGACCATCTCAAGCGGAGGCGGATCAGCAGTGTAGAGATGTCCCCAATCGATACAGGCGAGCGGTCCATCCTGGGTCCCGACGAGCGGTCCATCCTGGGTCTCGACTCTGGACAGCCAGTACTTCATCCATGGTCATCGGACCGGACCCCCTCCACAAGGGAGGGGGGGGACATAGGAGAAAGAAAAGAAGCGGCAGATCAACTGGTCTAAAAAGGAGGTCTATTTAAAGGCTAGAGTATACAGATGAGTTTTAAGGTGAGACTTAAATGCTTCTACTGAGGTAGTATCTCGAACTGTTACCGGGAGGGCATTCCAGAGTACTGGAGCCCAAACGGAAAACGCTCTATAGCCCGCAGACTTTTTTTGGGCTTTAGGAATCACTAATAAGCCGGAGTCTTTTGAACGCAGATTTCTTGCCGGGACATATGGTACAATACAATCGGCAAGATAGGATGGAGCTAGACCGTGTAGTATTTTATACGTAAGTAGTAAAACCTTAAAGTCACATCTTAAGTGCACAGGAAGCCAGTGCAGGTGAGCCAGTACAGGCGTAATGTGATCAAACTTTCTTGTTCTTGTCAAAAGTCTAGCAGCCGCATTTTGTACCAACTGTAATCTTTTAATGCTAGACATGGGGAGACCCGAAAATAATACGTTACAGTAATCGAGACGAGACGTAACAAACGCATGGATAATGATCTCAGCGTCTTTAGTGGACAGAATGGAGCGAAATTTAGCGATATTACGGAGATGAAAGAAGGCCGTTTTAGTAACGCTTTTAATGTGTGACTCAAAGGAGAGAGTTGGGTCGAAGATAATACCCAGATTTTTTACCGAGTCACCTTGTTTTATTATTTGGTTGTCAAATTTTAAAGTTGTATTATTAAATAGAGGTCGGTGTCTAGCAGGACCAATAATCAAAAATAACACTATTTTGATATGGTACTTGCCTTTTTTAAAGTTAAAGTTAAATTACCACTGATAGTCACACACTCACACTAGGTGTGGTGATATTCCTCCCTCTCATTTGCTCCATCCCCTTGTTCCACACCCTGGGAGGTGAGAGAGCAGTGAGCAGCAGCGGTGGCTGCACTCGGGAATCATTTTGGTGATTTAAGCTCCAATTCCAACACTTGAAGCTGAGTGCCAAGCAAGGAGGTAATGGGTCCCATTTTTATAGTCTTTGGAATGACTCTGTTTGAACTCACGACCTACCGATCTTTTAAAGAGAAAACCAAACATTTTGATAATATATTTTGTATAAAAACAATACAATCAAATTAATACTCACAGCTGGGCAGCGCCTAAAGAGCTGCAGCCATCCACCGTAGCCCCTACTCCCTCCCCTCTGTTGCAAGTCTCGAGTTATACGTTGTGATATGTACAGTGGGGCAAAAAAGTATGTAGTCAGCCACCGATTGTGCAAGTTCTCCCACTTAAAATGAAGACAGAGGTCTGTAATTTTCATCATAGGTACACTTCAACTGTGAGAGACAGAATGTGAAAAAAAAATTGAAGGAATTTACATTGTAGGAATTTTAAAGGATTTATTTGTAAATTATGGTGGAAAATAAGTATTTGGTCAACCATTCAAAGCTCTCACGGATGGAAGGAGGTTTTGATTGATTGATTGATACTTTTATTAGTAGATTGCACAGTTCAGTACGTATTCCGTACAATTGACCACTAAATGGTAACACCCGAATAAGTTTTTCAACTTGTTTAAGACAGGGTCCAGGTTAATCAATTTATGGTTTTGGCTCAAAATCTCACGATACATGGCCCCATTCATTCTTTCCTTAACACGGATCAATCGTCCTGTCCCCCTTAGCAGAAAAACAACCCCAAAGCATGATGTTTCCACCCCCATGCTTCACAGTAGGTGTGGTGTTCTTGGGATGCAACTCAGTATTCTTCTTCCTCCAAACATGACGAGTTGAGTTTATACCAAAATGGATACATGGATGATACAGCAGAGGATTGGGAGAATGTCATGTGGTCAGATGAAACTAAAATAGAACTTTTTGGTAGAAACTCAACTCGTCGTGTTTGGAGGAAGAAGAATACTGAGTTGCATCCCAAGAACACCAGACCTACTGTGAAGCATGGGGTGGAAACATCATGCTTTGGGGCTGTTTTTCTGCTAAGCGGACAGGACGATTGATCCGTGTTAAGGAAAGAACGAATGGGGCCACGTATCGTGAGATTTTGAGCCAAAACCATAAATTGATTAACCTGGACCCTGTCTTAAACAAGTTGAAAAACTTATTCGGGTGTTACCATTTAGTGGTCAATTGTACGGAATACGTACTGAACTGTGAAATCTACTATTAAAAGTATCAATCAATCAATCAAAACCTCCTTCCATCCGTGAGAGCTTTGAATGGTTGACCAAATACTTATTTTCCACCATAATTTACAAATAAAATATTTAAAATCCTAAAATTGGAATTCCTGAATTTTTTTTCACATTCTGTCTCTCACAGTTGAAGTGTACCTATGATGAAAATTACAGACCTCTGTCATCATTTTAAGTGGGAGAACTTGCACAATTGGTGGCTGACTAAATACTTTTTTGCCCCACTGTATATGTACTTTGCTATTGAATATTTTTTCCCACTCCAGACTGGGCCCCCTTAGCAGCCCATAGTCTAGATTGTATTTTTTTTACTCATCCATCTTTTACGGGGTGCCTTATGGCGACCCATCAGCATTCTTGTTCAGTAACCCTGTACATTGTTAATTTGTCTAATCTTGAACAGGTTTGTGCTGAAAAGTTTTGCTGTACTTGTGCAAGGACAATAAAAACCTACCTATACCTACCTAGGACCAAATGTTTTGGTTGGATCTTAACAGGGTCCACATTGGCATTTCTTATGCCAAAAAATTATGTCCAATTAAAATAAAAGTAAAATTCAAATAAACCAATCTTTTTTTTGTTTTATAACTCCAATTCATGAAACAAAAATAGCGATGACCAAAACATATACTGACTCATGTACGGCTGTCTTGGACTAAGGATTTTATTCGTCAAATCTGATTCGCTAGATAAGTAGATCAATTATTAGTTTGTCATTTTTTATATATTTAAAAGAAAAAAAAGAAGACAGGGATCAATATGACTAAACAGATATTAAATATGATTTTTTTCCCACCTCAAAGAAAAAGGCTAACAGACTCAAATACAAGGTAAAGATTTGGTTGTTGAGTGAGATCCTCAGATTGCCTACACCAGGGTTTGCTTCGACTCTGGCGGAACGCCAAAAAGACAATCAAACTTGACTATCGAGGCAGGAAAACAAATCAGAACGTGGTTCCTGTAGGTGAACCTGAGGAACGATCATTACGTTGGTCGGATGTGAGCAATAAGGGAGCCCTAAAGCCCAAGCGACAAAGGCGGGCTTTGGAACCACAGGGGGTGCTTCTCGTAGTCAACTCACCTCCCTCCCACGAATTGAATCTCATGATCTAATTGTTGAATGATTGACTACTAACGTAATTTCTGTTTTGCATAACACAACTTTTTTTGGGGCCCAAAACAAAATGTCAACTGGAGAGTGTTGATTCGCAAAAAGATATCACAGCGGTATAGCTCGGTTGGTAGAGTGGCCGTGCCAGCAACTTGAGGGTTGCAGGTACGATTCCCCCTTCCGCCATCCTAGTCACTGCCGTTGTGTCCTTGGGCAAGACACTTTACCCACCTGCTCCCAGTGCCACCCACACTGGTTTAAATGTAACTTAGATATTGGGTTTCACTATGTAAAGCGCTTTGAGTCACTAGAGAAAAGCGCTATATAAATATAATTCACTTCACTTCACTTTCAGTAATTTTCCACATAAACTCTATTATTGATGTACCCCCAGTAATCCTTTTTCTTCACGACAATGATCAGAACTAACTGCCTTACCTCATATAAAGGAGTCAATAGTAGGTGTCGAAGAGGTAGAATAATAATTATTGGTTAGTTGAAAAATCTTCCAGACAGAATTTCCCAGTTTTTGTTGGAAAAAAAAAGTCACTGATTTGCAGCTGTTCAAGGCTGACCATATAAAAAAAAGAAAAAACGGAATGGAAAAAATTGTCCCCACAACCCTGACCCATTGTTGTTCCTCTTGTCCCTGTTGAGAGCATTATAAGCTGTGAAGCCTCACTTGATGATTGCCTTTGGCTCCCCTGCACCTTTGTGCCTCGTTCTTTGAAAATTAGTGCTGTACAGTGAACCGCATTCCTGGAAATCAAACAAGTATCTTTTTGACCTGTTCCTTATGGCCTGCTATGGAAAATAGCTGAATGGAGGTTGTAGAAGAAATACAATAATATTCTAGAGACGCGTAAGCCTTGACTTGCCAGTAAAGTCTGACTTTGGATCAGAATTTACACAGTCAAACTTTCCCAACCAGTTTTTCTTGCACCCGCCCCCAGTTGTTCCCAATGGAGGATGGTAATTATTTGAAAACACTGATAAGAAGTGTGTTAGTTTGAGAGGCCAAAGATGAGTTGTTGGTTCGAAAACATTGGAATCTGGTCAAAATTGACATAGCGGCCCACACCGGAGAGATTCGGATGAAAATACTAAAACAATATGTTTTGAATCTTCTGTTTTGTAACAATACACTCACCTGTCTAGAGATAACTGCACAATAGGTTGGTCCGAACACTGTCAGAGAAGTATTTATTTAACAATAGGTTGATTATCGGCGGTGTATGGTATGTAAGGCACATTGGTTGTTTTTGGTTTTTTAATTTTTTAAAATAATCTCATTATTATTACTGTTGATCAATAAAAGGATAAGGAAAAAAAGAGCATAGACTTAGACTTCCTTTGTTGTCATTCAAATTAGAACTTTACAGTACAAATAAGAACACAATTTTGTTGTATTAGCTCGTTGTATTGCAGGATAAAAGAGCAATAAGTTGCAGATGTAAATAGATTTACTGCACAGATAAATATATTGCTTTTGCATATGCATCCATGTTTACAGATGTATGTTATATTGTCTTTATTGTCCAGAGAGTTAATCCGTTTTTGGGGGGAATTGAGGGGATTATTTTGATGCATTATTATGGACTGAGGGGGGTGAGCTGTTACAGAACCTGGAGGTTCTGCTACGGAGGCTGTGGAACCTCTTTCCAGAATCCAGCAATGAAAACAGCTGACTTTCATAAAAATATTATCAAATACTTTGTGCATGTGTGTAAAATTAAATATCATTTGGGGTCTTTATTTGTACATGAAGTCCATGCACCTTCCTTCCTTTCAGGAAAAGTTATTGATCAGTGTGTATTTTGATTTTAAAAGTCTGATCTCCTTTTGTTTGGCCTGAAAGTTCAGTTTTAGTAGAAGTTTTTTAGCCTGTCCTCCGTCTTTATTCATTCATACAGCAGAACATTAAATAGTATTTCTTGTGTATGTGTAATTATGTTTTAAACTAAAATGTGCTGGCTTCTTCCGTTGTAAAAAAATGTGGTATGGTAGCAACAAGCGCCTGCTAGCTCACGTACGCCACCCCAATTCATACTTGAACATTCTAAGACTCCCCACTCAGCAGTACTGAGGTCACCAGCAATGAAATCCAAAGATTAGATCCAGTCGGTGAATACAAGTTCAAGTAGCACAGCCCTTTCCCAGAAATTGATTTCACACTTACAGCAATCTCATAATCCATTTTGCTATCACTTGATAAAAAAAAACTCTACATTTTTGAACTCCTCTTCAGTGGTGAAAAGCGTCCACTTTCATCATTCCAGTCCCAACAGAATGCCGGGATCAAGATACTCAAGCTTGCGACATGTTAGAGCATTTTTCCCCCATTCCTGCTGCTTCTTAGCATGATATTCACATGTGTAAAAACTATTTATTATTTTAGATTTGGCTGCAGTGAGTGAAAACAGGAAAGGTTATTTTTAATTTGATGTCTGCAATGAAAGGCCTTGAAAGAACTGCACTCTTTGGTTAAGCTACCTGCTATGCAAGCATTGTGGTGTGTTCTTCTTTGTTGTCATTTTTAAATCAAACTCAACCTCAGGCACGCAACAATGCCAGTGTGTCTGCATCATAACCGCCTCCTTATAACTCTGCATCCTGTCAGACTTGCATGACGTCACTTCATGTCACATCATGCATGCCTGATGGAGATAAGGCAGGCTAAACCATATTCGCCCACGTTATATGCGGATGTGGCATTACCTTTAAAGTATGGGGAAGGTTTGGTAATTATGCATCAAAATGTTGTCAATAGCCTAAGAAATACTGTACATAAGCAATAATTATTTTTCATATTTTAAATTGACAAACTTGCATATATTTTTTTTGCCATACAGCTGATTATTCATTAGTGACTGTGAAATTATATGCATAAAATAAAACACATTCTGGTTATTTAATGTCACAAATGGTAAATAAAATGTCAGCAGATTGTTTTTATTTTGGTTGGAAGTTTTGGTCAAAATTGCTACAGTAATTAGGTAAATAAAAAGCCTATATTTGGATTTAAAAACTAAACACACAACATTATGCTGACATATTGATGCTTTAGTTTATCAGAATTGCAGGAGAAAGTATTGTATCTGCAGATTAATTCATAAAAAGAACACAGACTGACAATCATACCGTTTTATTCTCCAAAGAAAACTGAAACATAAAAGAAATAAATGCACCACTTGAATGAGATCAAAATAATAATGTATATTTTTAAAGAATTAACATTTTTGGGTACAAAAAGTGGCCACTGAGATTAATAAGTATTTAATCAGTATAGAGGCAAATGAGTGAGGTTTTACTATGATATATAATTATATTTTGTAAAAATATCCCAAAATATTATAGTATTAAACTGAAAATCATAATAAAAAATATATACAGACAGGTTGAAAAATGTGTATTATTTTCATTTCAGTTTTTAATTTTAACAAATTAAACGAATTGTATAGTAGTACTCCATTGTGAATTGCATGGATAAACATATAATGGAATCGGGTCCCAATTGTTCTGGAGTTTAATTGTAATTGGGAAAAACAATCTTAAAAATCCTCAAGGAAAAACACATTGCATTTTTTTTGTTTCCAATTTAATTTATTAAAAAACAACAACCACATATCGGACAGGGGTAAAAATCTTGTCCCGTTTGACAATGTGACATATAAACAAGCACGTACAAGACGGTAAAGTGAAATATCATACTTTACACATTTTTACATCGATCAAGTCTATACATTTTCTCTCTGTAGAAATAAATTCCATAAATAAACTGGGCGCTGCTGGTTGGTTCTTTAAGAACAGCGTGCCTCGGCAAAAAAGTGCAAAATTAAGTACAGTGTGTTCAAGAGTGAGGCAAGGATCTGTGTTTTAAATGAAGTCAAGGAAATACATTTTATTCATAAAATATTCATCAGGCAGCCAGTTTGTTCTTTTTTTTTTTTTTTTTTTTTTTGCAAATGTTGTTTTCCTTAAAGTGCAGACAGTAATTGTCAGGGAAGTGTGACTGTAGTTAATTAATCAATCAAGCAAAATAATAATTAAACAAAAATAATTTTATGTGCCATGTTTGGTGGAATGCAACATATATGTTTGTTTTTGTTTTTTCATCTGAGTAAACCACAGTGGTACATTAAAAAGAGAAGCCTATTTTTTTTATTGCTGCAAAATAAAAATAAATGTAAATAAGTAGTAATATACTGTCACTTTCTTATTGAAACAACTTTGACATTTTGCAATTTTAACCAGTTTTCGACTTGCTTATGGTTTCATACAGTCTCCATCGTCTCTTGAATGTTTGATTTATAGGAAAGGGGTGTCCAAACTAAAACTGTTTAAAGGAAAGGATAAAGACGATCCAAAATATGCAAATATTTAACCTGCAGGTCAGCGTTGTGTTAATTGGATCAATGTTAACGTTTTCCTTTACATTATGCATGTTGCTCCTCTTTTTAAAGTATTGGATTTTGATTTTCTTTTTTGTGTGTGCCAAAATATTTTAAAAACGTATTTTGTTTTTGTAGTACAAAACTACAGTTTTTACTATTCATGTGCCATTTTGCTTTGTTTATTAGTTTTTTTGTAATTTGTACAATGTGAGATGGGCTAATAAAAAACAAAACCATGGGTGCCACCTGGACTCCCCTGCTTTAGGACAGTGGTCCCCAACCTTTTTGGAGCTGCGGACCGGTCAACGCTTGATAATTAGTCCCGCGGCCCGGATGGGGGGTGGGGGATTGTTTGGGGGAATTCTTTATTTATTTATTTATTTATTATGTTTTTCCTTTGTCATGAAACATGGAGGGTTTTGTCATGAAAAAGGGAGTTTTTTTGGGTTGGTGCACTAATTGTAAGTGTATCGTGTGTTTTTAGGTTGATTTGATTAAAAAAAAAAAAACATATATATATATATTTTTTTATTATTATTATTATTTTTTTTACTTTATTTTTTTAAATAAAAATTAATAAAAAAAATATTCTGCGGCCCGGTGGTTGGGGACCTCTGCTTTAGGATATAGTTTTTAAATAAACATGGCAATATTAGGACAGGGGCGAGAGAAGTATCAATATATGGTGAAATTGTACATTAAAAAAATGTCAAATTGTCTTAGTCGTTATTCTTGCTGGATTCGGGCTCGCTTTGGTCGTCCGTGAAGCAGACGTCCACGTCGCTGTCGTTATCGCTCTTCGGCTCCGCGCCTTCAAACAAACCGGCCTTGTCGTCCAACTTCCGGACGGTCTGACCCGGATGTCTGGACTTGACGTGCCTCTCCAGGTCCCGCCTCCGCACTAGAACCTTGCCGCAGAAGTCGCACCTGTACGGGGTGTTGCCCTCCGCGTGGAGCCGGATGTGCTTGTTCAGGTTGCTGGGGTCCCCGAAAGGCCGAAAGCACACTTTGCACTTGAGCGGCTTGTAGCCGGTGTGAGTCCTCATGTGGATTTTCAGGCCGTATTTCCGAGAGTACAGTTTACCGCAGTACAGACACAAGTGGCCCTTTTTGGGTTTGCCGGAGCCGGCGTTGCCGTTACTGCTCGCCGGCAAAGGGTCCAGTCGGGCGCGGTTCTTTTCCGCGGCTATTTCGGAGAGCTGCTGCGTGTGCATGGCGATCTCCCGGTCGATGTTGGTGATGGCGCCCAGGTCTTGGCTGATGGGGGGCGCTCCGAAGTAGGACATGGAGTCTGGGTACTTGAGGAGGTTGCTGAAATGGAATTTAAGAGGGTAATACGGGGAACTGTACAGCAGCTCGCCGTTGTAGAGCGTGAAGGGCATAAGAGGGATGTTGCAGTCGCCGCCATAAGTCTTAACGCCGTCGAGGTGAGGCAGGGAGAACCGTTCAAAATGGAGTCCCGGGGGCACGTGGGGGTAGCGGGAAGGGGACAAGCCGGCGTGGACGCGACTCTCAACGTGCTTGAAAGCGGAGGTTTCCTCCACGTGTGGCAGGAGAGGAAAGCCCCGGATGGCGTTGGAGCAAGGCATTACGGGAGCGTCCAAGATGGCGGGGCCGCACTTGGCTGAGGGGTTCCCGCTTCCGTTCGGCTTCATGTTCCCGAGAAGTTTGCCGAATCCCATCTTGGAGCCGGCGTCGTCGTCGCCGCCGATTGGGCCTTTCGCCACGCCGGTGGGCTTGAAGGCGGAGCGCACGCCGGGGTGGAAGCCCATGGATGTCAGCACCGACGACGCCGAGCCGAGGCCGAGCATGTGTGCGTGGTTGCGGGACGAGGTGACGCTCATGTCCAGGGCTCGGTCCTGCTCCTCGGCGCTGCTTCTCTTGGCCAGCCCGGCTTTGCCCAGGAAAGGTGAGGACAAAGGCCGCCTGTTGGAGTCTGAGATGCTGTGCGAGGTCCTCGGCGAGGAGGACGTGTTGGGGATGTCCCCGGACTTCGGGGACCGGTTGAAGGTTTCCGTGCCGCGGGCCTGCTCGCTGTTGACGAAGCCTCGGCCGTTGCTGAGGGCGCAGTGGAAGTGGACGTGAGCTTTGAGGGTGTTGGGGTACTTGAAGATTCTCCAGCAGTACCAGCAGATGTAACGCTCCTCGCCTGCACAAGTCAGAAAGACCAAGGTTAGTGATGGATGCACAGAGATCGTCGGGTCTGAATCAGATCTTGAGTACCATATTTCCCTGGCTAATTAATTCAAAACCTCTTCTCACTCCTGCGCTTATCAAAGGCATGCGGTAAAAGTAAGCATGCGCTAATTATTTTAAAACCTCTTCTCACTCCGGCACTTACCAAAGGTATGCAGTAAAAATTTGAGTGTGATGTAAGCTTGGACCTTAAATCAGTGGTTCGATCGAACCCTAGGGGTTCGGTGAGTCGGGCTCAGGGGTTTGGTGGAGGTCGAAACACACCCAACTCATCGTGTATATAAAAACTTTTCCCATCGGCGTACTACGGATGCAGCAACAGCAAAAGTCAGACTGATTTGCAGGTGTGTAATTTGTTGTGAGTTTATGCACTGTGTTGGTTTTGTTCTTTGAACAAGGTGATGTTCATACACGGTTCATTTTGTGCAGCAGTAAAAAAAAACATAGTAGCACTTTAGGGACGGCGTGGCGCAGTGGGAGAGTGGCCATGCGCAACCCGAGGGTCACTGGTTCAAATCCCACCTAGAACCAACCTCGCCACGTCCGTTGTGTCCTGAGCAAGACACTTCACCCTTGCTCCTGATTGGTGCTGGTTGGCGCCTTGCATGGCAGCTCCCTCCATCAGTGTGTGGGAATGTGTGTGTGAATGGGTAAATGTGGAAGTA
This sequence comes from Nerophis ophidion, assembly GCF_033978795.1. Taxonomy (NCBI): domain Eukaryota; kingdom Metazoa; phylum Chordata; class Actinopteri; order Syngnathiformes; family Syngnathidae; genus Nerophis; species Nerophis ophidion. The sequence continues at coordinate 62,611,291 of NC_084621.1, forward strand.
GTGTCAAAGCGCTTTGAGTACCTTGAAGGTAGAAAAGCGCTATACAAGTACAACCCATTTATCATTTATTTAGTATGGGGAACATATTCACCATTAATTAGTTTCTAATTAACATGCAAATTAGTAACATATTGGCTCTTTACTAGTCATTATTAAGTTATTTGAATGCCTTATTTGGCATGGGCTTTTTATAACCTTAACCCTCCAACCCTGGCCCTAACCCTCTAACCCAGGAGTAGGGAACCTTTGGCTCTGGAGCCAGATGTGGCTCTTTTGATGACTGCATCTGGCTCTCAGATAAATCTTAGCTGACATTGCTTAACACGGTAAGTAATGAATAATTCCGCTGGTAATCATTGTTAACAATGTTTTTAATAAGAATAAGAGATTTATTATAGTCCAAAAATGTTGGTCCTACTTAAAAAAGGCACATTTAGTTGTATTCAGTGTTATAAAATATTGTACAGCTCTCAAAGAAATACATTTTAAAATATTTGGCTTTCATGGCTCTCTCAGCCAAAAAGGTTCCCGACCCCTAACCCTAACCAAATAACTCTAAATTAAGTCTTTGTTACTTAGAACATGTTCCCTTAGTGTCCCAAAAACTCTAAATTAAGTATTTGTTACTTAGAACATGTTCCCCATACTAAAGTGTTACCCAAAACATATTACTTTGTCTTGAATTTGTAAAAAAAAAAAAAAAAAAAAAAAGGAGGGTTCTGTGAATGTGCACATGAAACTGGAGGGGTTTGGTACCTCCAACAAGGTTGCCTTAAATCCTACTGAATAGCTCTTAATCTTCTTCCCTTTTTGCGATTTCAAATTACCGGTATTGAACTCGGCCTCCTGCATTTTGAAAATGATGACAGGGGAAGTGCCACTCGTGACGTCACGAGTTTGAACATGCGGTAATACTAAGCATGCGCTAATTATTTTGGGAAGCCAGTTTGACCCGGCAGTAATTGAAGGCAGGCGCATACTATATGCCCTGCGGCAATTCAAGGAAATATGGTGTTTTGGGGTCGGGCGGAAGGCAGGGTGCACCCTGGACAAGTCGCCACCCCCGCGACCCCGAAAGGGAATAAGCGGTAGAAAATGGATGGATGGATGGATGGTGTTTTGGAAATCAATACAGCCCAAAGTGATTCGTATAAATGTCTGATGGTGCCAGGATGATGTAAACGAGTTTGAAACCCATCCATCCATCCATCCATCCATTTTTTACCGCGTATTCCCTTTGGGGTCGCGGGGGGCGCTGGTGCCTATCTCAGCTACAATCAGGCGGAAGGCGTTGTACACCCTGGACAAGTCGCCACCCCATCGCAGGGCCAACACAGACAGACAACATTCACATTCACACACTAGGGACCATTTAGTGTTCCCAAACAACCTATCCCCAACCATGCATGATTAAAGACAATAGAAGTCAAGAAAACAAGATCATGATGAATAAATGGAACGCTGGCAATAATTAAAAAATTATAAATTATTATTAATATGATGGTTTAATATGCTGCATGTCCTCTGATCAAAATACGACCATTAAAAATGTGTATGTTTTAATTATTTGGTTCTCTAATAATTTACCCTGGATGTCACAGCATTTAAAATAATTATTTCACAGAAAAATACTATAATCAAAATGTACTGTAGCCTTGCAACACATTACTGAAAAAATTACAATGCCCTTATATTTTACAGCATTTAACTTCACATTATGTTACTCATGCATGAAAGCGAGGCATCTATTAGCCAGCAATTTACTGTGAATTCACAATTTTTACAGTGTATACAGTATAAATGTATGCTTCTGGCCGCCTAGAGGCCAATTTCAAAAAGTCTTAAAAATGTTCTTTGTTTTTTGACTGTATTTTTAAAAATGTGTGCATGTTGCCTTTGGAAAATTAAGAACTGACTGTAATAAATCCCATTCATATATTTCATCCAAAATATATGATTGTATGGATCATTTTGTCCATTGTTTATTTTACAGGTGTTAAACTCAAGGCCCGGGGGGGCACATCTTTTATAGGCCCACGAAAGCCTGAAAATTAATGGTTGTCAATTAAGCACATCATCTTTGACACTAAATGTATTTGTTCTTTCATATTTGACAGAAAAATAGCATTTGAGTGCATGTCTTTGAAATGTAATGTTACATGTTTAAATGAAAAAAATACTTAAACATTGCCTTGTTACTCCAATTTATGATTTCAAGCAAGTTATTCATCAATTTGTACTTGTGAAAAAATATTAATCAAACGCATAATAATTGTGAAATAATATCATGAGTCACATATACATTAACAATTAATTATATTCACTGTTGAACTGCAGTGTGGCCCTCAATGAAAACGAATTGCCTAAATCAGTGGTTTTCAACCTTTTTTTAGTGAACTTTTTTTTAATTCAATTACCCCCTATTTAGAGCAAAGCATTTTGGGGTGGAAAAAAAGAGATAAAGAAGTAAAATACAGCACTATGTCATCAGTTTCTGATTTATTAAATTGTATAACAGTGCAAAAATATTGCTCATTTGTAATGTTTTTTCTTGAACTATTTGGAAAAAAAGATATAAAAATAACTAAAAACTTGTTGAAAAATAAACAAGTGATTCCATTATAAACAAAGATTTCTACACATGGAAGTAATCCTCAACTTAAAGTGCCCTCTTTGGGGATTGTAATAGAGATCCATCTGGATTCATGAACTTAAATCTAAACGTTTCTTCACAAAAAAAAAATCTTTAACATCAATATTTATGGAACATGTCCACAAATCCAGCTGTCAACACTGAATATTGCATTGTTGCATTTCTTTTTATAGTTTATGAACTTACATTCATATTTTGTTGAAGTATTATTCGATAAATATATTTATAGGGGCGGTATAGCTCGGTTAGAGTGGCCGTGCCAGCAACTTGAGGGTTGTAGGTTCGATTCCCGCTTCCGCCATCCTAGTCACTGCCGTTGTGTCCTTGGGCAAGACACTTTACCCACGTGCTCCCAGTGCCACCCACACTGGTTTAAATGTAACTTAGATATTGGGTTTCACTATGTAAAGTGCTTTGAGTCACTAGAGAAAAGCGCTATATAAATATAATTCACTTCACATAAAGGGTTTTTGTATTTTTTTCTATTTTTAGAACATTTGCAAAAAAAAGCTCGCATACCCCTTGTCATATCCCCAGGGGTACGCGTACCCCCATTTGAGAACCACTGGTCTAAACGTATAGCTCGGTTGGTAGAGTGGCCGTGCCAGCAACTTGAGGGTTGTAGGTTCGATTCCCGCTTCCGCCATCCTAGTCAATGCCGTTGTGTCCTTGGGCAAGACACTTTACCCACGTGCTCCCAGTGCCACCCACACTGGTTGAAATGTAACTTAGATATTGGGTTTCACTATGTAAAGTGCTTTGAGTCACTAGAGAAAAGCGCTATATAAATTTTTGAATTTCTTTCTATTTTTAGAACATTTTCAAAAAAAATCTCGCATACCCCTTGTCATACCTTCAAGTACCCCCATTTGAGAACCACTGGTCTAAATAAACAAGAAATATTAAGATGCAAACCACTAAATAAATATAAAATGTATATATATTGCCCACAGCGACCCCAAAGGGAATAAGCGGTAGAAAGTGGATGGATGGATGGATGTTGTATTTTAATTAAAAAAGTGAAACTCTTACTTGTTATAGATTGAGTATACATGTTTATTATAATTATGATATTTGAATTTTATAGCTAATAGAAAAACAAAATCAGTGTCTCAATTAAAACATAAAATGTTTCTAATTAGCTGCAAAAACGTCCTGTAATTTGTTTCCTAATTTACCTCTTGAATTAAAAAAAAATGTTTCACAGTTGATCGACTATAATAATTGTACTTGGAGTTATTTACATGCCTTTTTTAAATGTAACAGGTACGGCGACCTGTGCAGAAAGAAGCCATTTAACCATCTTTTTTCGAAACGGCCTCACGCTCCCAATAGTTTGAAAGGCTGACAGCCAGGGTGAGTCATGTTTTAATGACTCCCAGGCGGGCGTTCAGAGGTTGATATAGATGTAATGATTTTGTAATCCTCACCCGGGCCTTTGTTAATGATTCCCATCAAAAGCGCAAAACGCCCAGCCCAATCTGGCGCCCCGAGAGCGACGCATTGAAGAGTCTACTTTCCTCCTCTCGCCGTGGAAGTCCCAGCAGCTGTGGCTTGAAATCGCAAGTCTGCAGAAACAATGAGGCCGACCCATCTGTTGACGCCTAATAATGGGCCGCGGCGTATGTCCAGGAGCGTCCACGCGGTGCGCTGGGCCGGGGAATCAGGGCAATATACACTCCACATAAAAGTCAGCATTCATTAGGCCACAATACCTTAACGCACCCACCTAATTTACCGTGAAGCACTCGTTTTTTTTGTAATTTATTTGCTTTTGAATGCATGAATATTAATAGCCTGGTGACATTCGTTAACCTCCATATAAATCAACAGGGACTCCTCTCGTGGTGATTAGGATGATGTTTTTTTTAATCCAAATTTCAAATTCGGTAATTTTACTTTGCTATAGTTTTGATGTTCAAGAAACATATAAATCATTCATGGTTAATTAAATAATGTGTATCTAATTATAGGTATTTATGTGTGAAAAGGATTTGCTTTTCTTTAATAAACGGATTAACTCTTGCAGTGGGATTACAAGCATTTAGGATAATCCCCAAGCACCGGCGTCATTATCCCCAAATAGTGTTTATTTTTTATTAAGAACGAATTATTGTTGTACAGTATTTTTTTTTATTGAGTGTGGGTGTTTTTGTTGTTTTGCCTTTTGCAGCATTGTTCGTTTTTGTTTTAATTTATTTTTTTAATCTTTGTATGTGATTGCAGTGGGCTTCACGGTGGCAGAGGGGTTAGTGCGTCTGCCTCACAATACGAAGGTCCTGGAGTCCTGGGTTCAAATCCAGGCTCGGGATCTTTCTGTGTGGAGTTTGCATGTTCTCCCCGTGAATGCGTGGGTTCCCTCCGGGTACTCCGGCTTCCTCCCACTTCCAAAGACATGCACCTGGGGATAGGTTGATTGGCAACACTAAATTGGCCCCAGTGTGTGAATGTGAGTGTGAATGTTGTTTGTCTTTCTGTGGCGACTTGTCCAGAGTGTAACCCGCCTTCCGCCCGATTGTAGCTGAGCCCCCCCGTGACCCCGAAAGGGAATAAGCGGTAGGAAATGGATGGATGGATGTGATTGCAGTCATTTTAATTGGCAGCATGTTGTGCGTGTGTGTTTAACAACAATTCCGTGTTGGGTCTGTTGGGTCTGTCATATAGGCCATTCTATCGAATCTATAAAGGTAAATTATTATTTTTTTTTACGAAATAACTTCGTTATATCGAGGGAAAAAAACATGTCATTGATTTCCATCCCAGAAAAGAGGCCGATATTGGCATCCTTTAACCATGCAGTGATCCATCCATCACTTTACAAAATGTTTAATTTTGTCATTTAATGGTATTTATTTTAAATGTGTCATTTTTTTTTTGTTTCTGTCGGCTCATGTCTCACCTTTCTCGTCATGCGTGGGGGTGGCCGTGGTGGGGATGTCGTACCACTGAGCCAAAGCATTAGAATACCAAACACTGAGCTCCTCTCCGGCTGGGATTTCTCTCATCACTCGGTAAAAAATCTTTACAAAAAAAAAAAAGAATGTACGTTTTTTTTTAAAGTGTCCATGCACAAGTTGGGGATTATAATATTCATGAACGCAGTTGGTTAATATTTACCTGTCCGCCAGGGAGTTCTGAAACAGCCTCCAAGTTTTGTTCTTGACTGTTTCTGGCGGCTCGGATGAGTCCGATCCAGTCCGGCACCGGACAACCCGACTCGTCCACAAACTCCTCCCGCACCAAACGAATCTAAATGAACCAAATTCATATTTTAATGACACACACACACACAAAAAAAATATGTTTAATGATTTTATTCGTTTCTATAAGCCAAATCCTCACTTCCAAGCGTGAAGGCGCATGAGCACAACTGCGCGCTTAATGCGTCTTTATCCGCTCTGCTGATAATTTACTAAAGTGAATGACACACGGGCCTAATTGACTTGATATGGGAAACGAATTTGAGGAGTGTCAAAGCGTTTCTAAACTGTTCAAGGACATTAAAGATCCAAGCGTGACATTTGACACGGAGATTGCACCTGATGATCGCCCGCAGCCCCGAGGGGCCACGCATTTAGATGCATCAATCACCGCCGCTGACAGCCGCCACAATAACAGGGCGAGCCTCTAAATGCATTTATGGGGAGGAAATTGTTTATAATCGTTTATCTTTAATAATAATACAAATATTTTCTTTTTTAAATGATTAAGATATTGAATCCCCGCAGCTGGATATTTAGTTTTCTCACCCCGAGTCTGCAGTGACATCTTTCTGAGGCCACATTCCATTAAAATGAAACATCGGGATAACAGGCCCGCCAGGCGGGGGAAATGTGAGGCGTTTGAGGGCATGGAAGCCGCTTGCCCATTAGGACGGTTAAGTAGAAGCCCAGACTGACAAGTTGGTCACTTATTGGGTTCAATTATTTCTAGCCTGACAGCTTGCCTTATTAATATAAGGCAGGCGGGGTCCGATTGAGCTTGACAGTGCTACTTTTTTTTTTCTTCAAAATAATAAACAAATTCCTCATGCATAATTTGTTGTCATTGGGAGAAAAAATGCATAATGTAAGAATAATTAGAAAAAAAAAGTTATGCATGCAATTTAAAAAAAAGTTACCTTCTTCTTGGGCCCAAAATCTTTGCGGTCCGACACGTACTTCCCCAATTTAAAGACCCCCGGCATCGGTCCTATCCGGAGCCCGGCTGGGATCCCGCAGTCTGCAACCAGACTGACGGCGGTGGACGCCCGGGTGGCTTGCATGGCGTGGGGTGAGATCAGAACCATGAAGGCTGATGGAAGCCAAGAGAGGGGAGAGAGAGAGAGAGAGTGCGTGCGGCGGGGAAAGTTGACGCGGGCTGCACTAAGGAGGAGGACTAATGGCCGATATCCGCCCTCAAAGTGACGCGGTGGCGTTACGCACCCCGCTTTTCTAGTGATGGGTGCAGGCAAGGTGACCCCCCCACGCACACACCCTCCTCCTCTTCCCTATAGGGATGCAAGTGCACTGCAAGGTGGCTCAGATGGAGAGTGGTGCGCGTGCGCGTGCGCGTGAGTGTGAGAGAGTTGCAGCTGTGAGGACAGTGAAGAACACACCGGCCTGCTCACATGGAGACTTTCCCTCACCCCCATGCCGCATAATGAATGGCTCCGAACCGGTCATGAGAACAAAAGCGCCCGGCGACCTTCCCATCCCCAAAACCCAATTTGTCAAGGGCCGAGAAAAGAGGGCGCAGAATCAAAGGTCCAGTGCGACCATTAATCCTCAGCATGTGGCTTTGTCCCGCAGACAGTTCCGATATTTGAACTGACAAATCCACTGTATAATTTCTCCATAAATCGCCATCCTTTTCCACGCTTCCCCATTCAAGCCATGCTTTTTTTTTTTTAAAAGAAATCAATGGTTACTTTAAATCTACTCTGCTGGCATCCTTTGGTCTATTATAGACGTCAACGCGCACTTTTCTCCCCCTCCTTTGTTTCCTCACTGAGACAAAAGGAGCAGGAAAGTTTAGAGGACTTGTTAACTTCTATTGACTCTCGGCGTGTGCCGGCTTGAGATGAGGCAGGTACTGAAAGGGAACAACCAGCAGCGGGAGAAGAGGCCAGAAAAGTGGAAAGAAGCCTTTCAAACACACACATGCATGCAGCAACACCCTGTCCTTATGCCATTTTATTCTGCTTCACGAACTGCAACACCATGTTCTTATATCATTTTATTCTGCTTCACGTTACAAACTGCAACAGCATGTTCTTATACCATTTTATTCTGCTTCATGATACAAATAGCAACACCCTGTCCTTATGCCATTTTATTCTGCTTCACGATACAAATAGCAACACCATGTCCTTATGCCATTTTATTCTGCTTCACGAACTGCAACACCATGTCCTTATACCATTTTATTCTGCTTCACGATACAAACAGCAACACCATGTCCATATATCATTTTATTCTGCTTCACGATACAAATGGAACACCATATTCTTATACCATTTTGTTCTGCTTCACGATACAAACAGCATCACCCTGTCCTTATGCCATTTTATTCTGCTTCACGTTATAAACTGCAACACCATGTTCTTATACCATTTTATTCTGCTTCACGATACAAATAGCAACACCCTGTCCTTATGCCATTTTATTCTGCTTCACGATACACATAGCAACACCATGTTCTTATACCATTTTATTCTGCTTCGCGATACAAATAGCAACACCCTGTCCTTATGCCATTTTATTCTGCTTCACGGTACAAATAGCAACACCATGTCCTTATACCATTTTATTCTGTTTCATGATACAAACTGCAACACCATGTCCTTATACCATTTTATTCTGCTTCACGATACAAATAGCAACACCCTGTCCTTATGCCATTTTATTCTGCTTCACGTTATAAACTGCAACACCATGTTCTTATACCATTTTATTCTGCTTCACGATACAAATAGCAACACCATGTCCTTATACCATTTTATTCTGCTTCACGATACAAACTGCAACACCATATTCTTATACCATTTTGGTCCGCTTCACGATAGAAACTGCAACACCATGTCCTTATACCATTATATTCTGCTTCACGATACAAACAGCAACACCATGTCCATATATAATTTTATTCTGCTTGACGATACAAATGGAACACCATAATCTTATACCATTTTGTTCGGCTTCACGATAGAAACTGCAACACCATGTCCTTATACCCTTTTTTCTGCTTCACGATACAAACAGCAACACCATGTCCTTATACCCCTTTTTTCTGCGTGACATACAACTGCAACACCATGTCCTTATACCATTTTAATCTGCTTCACGATAAAGACAGCAACACCATGTCCTTATACCATTTTGTTCCGCTTCACGATAGAAACTGCAACACCATGTCCTTATGCCATTTTATTCTGCTTCACGATACACATAGCAACACCATGTTCTTATACCATTTTATTCTGCTTCACGATACAAATAGCAACACCCTGTCCTTATGCCATTTTATTCTGCTTCACGATACACATAGCAACACCATGTCCTTATGCCATTTTATTCTGCTTCACGGTACAAATAGCAACACCATGTCCTTATACCATTTTATTCTGTTTCATGATACAAACTGCAACACCATGTCCTTATACCATTTTATTCTGCTTCACGATACAAATAGCAACACCCTGTCCTTATGCCATTTTATTCTGCTTCACGTTATAAACTGCAACACCATGTTCTTATACCATTTTATTCTGCTTCACGATACAAATAGCAACACCATGTCCTTATACCATTTTATTCTGCTTCACGATACAAACTGCAACACCATATTCTTATACCATTTTGGTCCGCTTCACGATAGAAACTGCAACACCATGTCCTTATACCATTTTATTCTGCTTCACGATACAAACAGCAACACCATGTCCATATATCATTTTATTCTGCTTGACGATACAAATGGAACACCATAATCTTATACCATTTTGTTCGGCTTCACGATAGAAACTGCAACACCATGTCCTTATACCCTTTTTTCTGCTTCACGATACAAACAGCAACACCATGTCCTTATACCCCTTTTTTCTGCGTGACATACAACTGCAACACCATGTCCTTATACCATTTTAATCTGCTTCACGATAAAGACAGCAACACCATGTCCTTATACCATTTTGTTCCGCTTCACGATACAAACTGCAATGCAATGTCCTTGTACCATTTTTTTCTGCTTCACAATACAAACTGGAACACCATGTCCTGATACCATTTTATTCTGCTTCACGATACAAACTGCAACACCATATTCTTATACCATTTTGTTCCGCTTCACGATACAAACTGCAATGCAATGTCCTTGTACCATTTTTTTCTGCTTCACGATACAAACAGCAACACCATGCCCTTATACCATTTTATTCTGCTTCACGATACAAACTGCAACACCATGCCCTTATACCATTTTATTCTGCTCGATGGTACAAACAGTAACACTGTGTCCTATTCTGCTTCAAGATAGAAACTGCAACACCATATCCTTATGCCAATTTGTTCTGCTTCACGATAGAAACTGCAACACCATGTCCTTATACCATTATATTCTGCTTCACTATACAAACAGCAACACCTTGTCCGTACACCATTTTATTTTTATCCTGCTTCACGATACAAACTGCAACACCATGTGCTTACACCATTTTATTGTGCTTCATTATACAAACCGCAACACCATGTCCTTATACCATTTTAATCTGCTTCATGATACAAACAGCAACACCATGTCCTTATACCATTTTATTCTGCTTCAAGATAGAAACTGCAACACCATATCCTTATGCTAATTTGTTCTGCTTCAGGATAGAAACTGCAACACCATTTCCTACCATTACATTCTGCTTTACTATACAAACAGCAACACATTGTTTTTATAGCCTTTTATTCTGCTTAAAACAGCAACACCTTGTCCGTATACCATTTTATTTTTATCCTGCTTCATGATACAAACTGCAACACCATGTCCTTACACCATTTTATTGTGCTTCACGATACAGACAGCAACACAATGTCATTATACCATTTTGTTCCGCTTCACCATAGAAACTGCAACACCATGTCGTTATACCATTTTTTTCTGCTTCACGATACAAACAGCAACACCGTGCCCTTATACCAATTCATTCGGTCTGACGATATAAACCGCAATACCATGTCCTTAAACCATTTTATTCTGCTTCACCATACAAACTGCAACGCCATGTCCTTAAACCATTGTATTCTGCTTCACGATACAAACTGCAACACCATGTCCTTATACCATTTTATTCTGCTTCACGATACAAACAGCAACACCATGTCATACCATTTTATTCTGCTTCAAGATAGAAACTGCAACACCATATCATTATGCTAATTCGTTCTGCTTTAGGATAGAAACTGCAACACCATTTCCTTGTACCGTTATATTCTGCTTTACTATTCAAACAGCAACACCTTGTCCTTATAGCATTTTATTCTGCTTAAAACAGCAACAACTTGTCTGTATACAATTTTATTTTCATCCTGCTTCATGATACAAACCGCAACTCTATGTCCTTATACCATTTTAATCCGCTTCACGATACAGACAGCAACTCAATGTCCTTATACCATTTTGTTCCGCTTCACGATAGAACACCATGTCCTTATACAATTTTTTTCTGCTTCACGATACAATCAGCAACACCATGCCCTTATACCAATTCCTTCTGCCTGACAATATAAACCGCAATACCATGTCCTTAAACCATTTTATTCTGCTTCACCATACAAACTGCAACACCATGTCCTTATACAATTGTATTCTGTTTCACTATACAAACAGCAACACTTTGTCCTTATACCTTTTTAATATGCTTCACGATACAAACAGCAACACCATTTCCTTATACCGTGTTATTCTGCTTCACGTTACAAAACGCAACACAATGGCCTTTTACCGTTTTATTCTGTTTCACGATACAAACAGCAACACCATGTCATTATACCATTTCATTCTGGTTGATGATACAACTGCAACCCCATATCCTTATGTCATTTTGTTCTGCTTCACGATAGAAACAGCAACACCTTGTCCTTATACCATTTTATTCTGCTCCATGATACAAACTGCAAAACCATGTCCTTATACATTTTTATTCTGCTTCACGATACAAACTGCAACACCATGACCTTATACCATTTTATTCTGCTTCATCGTGTATGAACAGCAAAAGCATATCCCTATACCATTGTATTCAGCTTGCACATGTACAAAAACAGATACACCATGTTCCTATACTGTTTTATTCCACATCATAATATACAAACAAAAAATGCATTCTTATTTGGAATCATGACACATTGGAAACAAATTTTCGATATATTATGGAACTCATGCTTCATGACCCATGCATGCAAGCAGAAACACCATTTCCCTTTTATTCTTCTTCATCCATACAAAAAGAAAGACCATTTCTTTAAACGACCTTCATTCTGCTTCAAGCACCATCCAAAAACTTTTACTAATTATTTTTACTGCTGCTCTTTTTATGAAGAAAAATACCTAATGAAAAAAAAAACTCCTCGATCAGTTAATTAGTACATTCATGCGCATTCAAGCAATATGAACTCGTGGCAATGTTTTAAAACTATTTTGGACATAATAGTGTGTTTGCTGCAGTGTGCATGTATACTTTAATCACATGTAAATTGTTCAGATGAGGTGTTCCATGCAAAAACAAAATAGATCAGATTGGATTTTCTTATCGATGAATAAACCACAGGTAGAACTATTGACAGCAGTCCGTATACTAACTTTTGACCTGTCATGCAAAACTTGATTAATAACCCAATATAATCACACATATGTATTTATTCATCAATTGCAATGATTGTCGCATAGTGACTTATGACATAATGCATGAGTAAATGTGCAGCTTGCACGGTGTTGCGCCTTTCTATGCGCGCTCCTCCATTGCGCCTGTTTGCATGTGTGAAGGAGTTATTTATTAACATGTCTTTTTTTTTACGTTGGTTCCCATCCATTTTCTGCAATCCAAACAGGAAAAAAAATCTGATTTAAAAACTAGTCTTGCAAGCATGGAACATTAAATGTGTTTCTTGCACTAAACATTAATTACATTGTTGGATTTTTTTTAATTCAAGGACAATTTAGTCAAGTCAATGCAGTTCTTAAATCCAACTGACATCTATATAAAGTTGTTTTATTACAACCTGAGAAGGAATTGAAGTTTTGAAGGGTTTATGGGAGCCTCAGCCCGGCTCTTGCCATGCTTTATTTTTACAGTGTCAACGACGGGGGCTGTGATTTAACCGGTCGGCCATTGATGATGCATGAACATAAGAAGGAACAACCTGTCTGCAAAGCAAGGCGTAAATACAGAGAGCAATGCCCCACCAGGGATCTCCATTCATGCCCCCTGACTATACTTGAGCGGTGCCAAGGGTTCACCACCACCTCTCCTGGACCGCTTTCAATGGCCCACTATTTAGGGACCCCTCCGAGCTCTGAAGAAAACACATTTTTTATGTCGACCCATAAAACTTTGTGTGCCTCTATTCAAGAGAGCCCAATCATTGTGCAACCTATTTCTGAAAGTTTCCCACGTTTAAAAAAAAAACAACACCTCAAATATAATAATAAGAATATGAGGAATGCATGAATCAGCCACATTGGATGCATTCTATGTAAATATATTTTGTGTGTGTGTGTGTGTAGGGAAATATGCAAGCTGCAGCATCATGACCAGCTGCTTAACGCGGGTGGGACATTGGCGACCCAGTGAATAGTAATTGTGCTCGTATGGGACTCCCACCAGGTGACACGATTAGGATTTTTAACCCAGACTAATATTCCGGAGTATGCAAATAAACGCCGCATAATTCAACTCCGCTCATGCATGCGTAATTTTATTCCCAACCTTTTTTTATTTTTTTTGCCCCTGCCCTTGCGCCCATTCAAAAAAAAAAAAAAAAAAAAAAGTCTTAGTTTTCAGAGGCACATTTGCAGGGGTTCAAACTCACTTTGTCGCGCATGAGAGGAGGCGCACAAAAGGCGCGTGAAGTCGCGTGAATTGATATGTTTCGGTGTACCTTATAAATTCATACCTTTTCTCACTCGAGCGCCCCAGAAAGAACGTGTCACTCAGGCCGATTCTCTGTGGTGTCCGCCGCGTTTAGCGCCACATCCATTCCTAGGCAAATGTATGCAGGCATGAATAGAGCAGCGTGTCAGCCGACCCTAATTGGGATTTAGCCACCAAAGCATATGCACAAAGTGACTGCAGATCACCAGTTTCTAAGAAAGTGACAACTTTTGCCCCTTTCTTGCTGAATACAAGCAGCTCCTTGCCTCGTCCCCGCGCGTAAAAAAAAAAAAGTGCAGGATGAAGGTTAGTGACCCACTTGGGTTTTCTGCAAAGCTAAGAAAAAAAGTCATGGCAAAGAGCATGTTTCTAACATGTAACCTTCACCGGTCTGTTCTTACGTTTGAAAAGGATCTAGTGGGTTTTAACTGACCAAGCATAATTTCTATTATTGGTCTTTCTTAAAACATGACCATGGTCTCCACCATAATAAAGCAGGAATGTGCTATAGTTAAAAAAAAAAAAAAAGTTTAAAAAAAGACTACTAAAGAAGCAAATTTATGTTTCAAAATATAACATTAAATACAGTTGACAGAATGTATGAAATTATTGTGACATTTAAAGTTGGAATGAAACGGTTCTGCATAATTTTTCTTTAATTCGATATAAATCATATATACCGGTGGTTCTCAACCTTTTTTCAGTGATGTACCCCCTGTGAACATTTGTTTAATTCAAGTACCCCCTAATCAGAGCATAGCCTTTTTGGTTGAAAAAAAAAGATATAGAAGTAAAATACAGCACTATGTCATCAGTTTCTGATTTATTAAATTGTATAACAGTGCAAACTATTGCTCATTTGTAGTAATCTTTCTTGAACTATTTGGAAAACAAAGATATAAAAAAAAAATAGAAACATGTTGAAAAATAAACAAGTGATTCAATTATAAATAAAGATTTCTACACGTAATCATCAACTTAAAGTGCCCTCTTTGTGGATTGTAATAGAGATCCATCTGGATTCATGAACTTAATTTAAAAAATTTCTTCACAAAAAAATAAATCTTTAAAATCAATATTTATGGAACATGTCCACAAAAAATCTAGCTGTCAACACTGAATATTGCATTTTTGCATTTATTTTCACAGTTTATGAACTTATATTCATATTTTGTTGAAGTACTGAATACAGCACTGAATACAGCACTATGTTATCAGTTTCTGATTTATTAAATTGTGTAACAGTGCAAAATATTGCTCATTTGTAGTAATCTTTCTTGAACTATTTGGAAAACAAAGATATAAAAATGACTAAAAACTTGTTGAAAAATAAACAAGTGATTCAATTATGAATAAATATTTCTACACATAAAGGTAATCATCAACTTAAAGTGCCCTCTTTGGGGATTGTAATAGAGATCCATCTGGATTCATGAACTTAATTCTAAACATTTCTTCACAAAAAATAAATCTTTAACATCAATATTTATGGAACAAGTCCACAAGAAATCTAGCTGTCAACACTGAATATTGCATTGTTGCATTTATTTTCACAGTTTATAAACTTACATTCACATTTTGTTGAAGTATTATTCAATAAATATACTTATAAAGGATTTTTGAATTGTTGCTATTTTTAGAATGTTGTTTTTTTTTTTTTTTTTTTTATCTCACATACCCCTTGGCATACCTTCAAGTACCCCCAGGAGTACGCGTACCCCCATTTGAGAACCACTGACATATACTGTGCGTTATTTTACTTGCAGATGCATGTGCATTTACAATACTATTAAAAAAAAAAGCTTCATTCAGGTGTGAGTTTTATTTGGTAACTATTTCAGTTCAGTTAATTTGGAACATATACAATACAATGTAATGCATCACACAATTCCAGTAGTTTCATTACAGCACGTCTGAAAAGGAGTAGAAAGAAGCAGAGTTTATTTAATCCTCCCCCTTTTCATACCAATAGCGATTTTATCCAATTTCCTTGTCCTCTGTAACAGAACAGTGAACAAATGCATAATAATAAATAATATACAATAAGCAAACAAACATAAATAATCATTGTCTCGATGAAAAAAAAAAAGATTCAAGATGTTCATCATAATTCTTGTTTTGTGCAGTCAGTGAACACTTGTAGTTTAAACTGAATCATATTGGTGCTTTGTTTGATTTATGTGGTTAATCCGTTCCATAATGTAATTCCACATACTGATATGCTAAAGGTTTTAAGTGTTGTATTGTAAAAGCATACAAATGTTTTAAATTATATATTTTTTCCTCTTTTGTTGAGAAGAAATGTTGTACATTATTGGGTAGTAAGTTATAGTTTGCTTTGTACATCATTTTAGCTGTTTGCAAATGCACCAAATCTTTTAATTTCAATAATTGTGATTTAATAAATAAAGGGTGTGTATATTTTCTATATCCAACATTATGTATTGTTGTAACTGATCTTTTTTGTTACACATTTGAGACATTTAAATGTGAATTGAATTAATGATTTTCCTTTCATTCGATATGATATATATATATATATATATAGAAGTATGTATATAAATAAGTATGTATATAAATATAAGTAATATAAGTATATATGTATATATATAAATATAAGTATATATGTGTGTACATATATATATGTGTGTATACATATAAATATATGTGTATGTATATATATATATATTTATATAAAATCTCCTGACGATTGAAGGAACCCCTCATGAAACAGTTCTGTAGAGATTAACTAGTCTTGTGATTTTACACACACACACACACACACACACACGTGTGTATACAAATAAATATATGTGTATGTATATATATATATATTTATATAAAATCTCCTGACGATTGATGGAACCCCTCATGAAACAGTTCTGTAGAGATTAACTAGTCTTGTGATTTTACACACACACACACACACACACACACACACACACACACACACACACACACGTGTGTATACAAATAAATATATGTGTATGTATATATATATATATATATTTATATAAAATCTCCTGACGCTTGATGGAACCCCTCATGAAACAGTTCTGTAGAGATGAACTAATCTTGTGATTTTTCACACACACACACACGCACACACACACACACACACACACACATACACACGTGTGTATACAAATAAATATATGTGTATGTATATATATATATTTATATAAAATCTCCTGACGATTGATGGAACCTCTCATGAAACAGTTCTGTAGAGATTAACTAGTCTTGTGATTTTTCACACACACGCACACGCACACACACACACACACACACACTCACACACACACACACACACACACATGAATATATATAGTGTGCATTATTTTATACAATAAATTCACCAAAAAGTAAACACACTTGCAGATGCATGTGCATTTAAAAATAGTATTTAAAATAAAAAAAGTTTCATTCTGGTATTAGTTTATTTTAATAATTAAATCAGGTTTAATGTTGTGCAGGTATTTGTTGCTGCGTCTGCATGGAGGCACCATGGAGAGCTCCACGTTCAGCTTCCACGCACTCACACAATCACACGCACACATAAGCACTGTGACGGTGGTTCATTATTTCCATGAAGAATTCCACCGTGCCGCCGTCATTTCGATGCTATTGTCGTTAATCCTTTTTACAATCAAGTCTGAACATGTACATTCCGATTGGATGCACGTTGGTAAATCACTATAGTATGGAATCTAATGACGTCAGTGGCATGATTGGCATTTCTGGGTTTAAACTAATTGGGTTCTTATAGTTGGAGTACATGGGTAAATGCTGACCCGTTTTTGCTGCAGCTGTTACATATACTGTAATATTATGCATGGTAATTGGAATTCTTTATATATTGTATATATTATGTAGAAATATAATATAATAGTATAATATATCAGTACTGTATATATGATATGTAAATATTACACATGTTATATTTGATATTGCTAGTGAGGTACATTTTTAGTCAACTTTATACCAGCATTAATTATCCTTTTCATCCTTGCCCTTTCCGTCCTTTGTAACTGAGCAACAATTTCCCTTTTGGATCAATAAAGTTTGTCTAAGTGTAAGTCTAAATAATGTGGATACACAAATATTGATTACTGTATGAACGCTGTAAAAATGTACCAAGATTTTACAACATATTTTCACAGTAAAATGCTTTACCATTCCTTGATACCTTGTTATTTCACAGCAATAAACCACTATTTCCCCAGTAAGCTACTGTGAAAGTACAATGCAATTATTAGCCAATAATTAGTATTGAATTTACAATGAAAATATTTACAGTGTTTTACATATACAGTTTAGTCTAGGTGTGCCAAATGTATGGCCCAAGGGCCAGCTCAGGCCCGCCAACAAGTTTTAAGTATGAAAATGAACCTGAAAATTTAGAATGAAAGAAACTGCTGTTCTAAATGTGTCCACTGGATGTCACAATAGCAATTATTTGTATCTTTGTAGATGATGCTACATATGTACAAAATAAACCACATCATGTTAGTGAATCAGTCGAGTAAAATTATCAAACTACATATACAGTGGGGCAAAAAAGTATTTAGTCAGCCACTGATTGTGCAAGTTTGCCCACTTAAAATGATGAAAAAGGTCTGTAATTTTCATCATAGGTACACTCCAACTGTGAGAGACAGAATGTGAAAAAAGAAATCCAGGAATTCACATTGTAGGAATTTTAAATAATTTATTTGTAAATTATGGTGGAAAATAAGTATTTGATCAACCATTCAAAGCTCTCACTGATGGAAGGAGGTTTTGGCTCAAAATCTCTCGATACATTGCTCCATTCATTCTTTCCTTAACATGGATCAATTGTCCTGTCTCCTTAGCAGAAAAACAGCCCCAAAGCATGATGTTTCCACCCCAATGCTTCACAGTAGGTTTTGTGTTCTTGGGATGCAACTCAGTATTCTTCTTCCTCCAAACACGACGAGTTTAGTTTATACCAAAAAGTTCTATTTTGGTTTCATCTGACCACATGACATTCTCCCAATCCTCTGCTGTATCATCCATGTATCCATTTTGGTATAAACTCAACTCGTCGTGTTTGGAGGAAGAAGAATACTGAGTTGCATCCCAAGAACACCAAACCTACTGTGAAGCATGGGGGTGGAAACATCATGCTTTGGTGCTGTTTTTCTGCTAAGGGCACAGGACGATTGATCCGTGTTAAGGAAAGAATGAATGGGGCCATGTATCGTGAGATTTTGAGCCAAAACCTCCTTCCATCAGTGAGAGCTTTGAATGGTTGACCTTATTTTCCACCGTGATTTACAAATATTCCTATAATGTGAATTCCTGATTTTTGTTTTCACATTCTGTCTCTCACAGTTGAAGTGTACCTATGATGAAAATTACAGACCTCTGTCATCTTTTTAAGTGGGAGAACTTGCATAATCGCTGGCTGACTAAATACTTTTTTGCCCCACTGTATCACATACTGTAATTTGATTTTGATATAATTGTTTTATCTTGACAGATTGAAAATTAACACCAATGAATTGACTGATGAACATCATCACATAATTTAGAAAATATAAATAACGACAAATAAAGATCAAAAACTATTAACCGCAATGTAAGTGTTAAAAAAACAAAAAAAACAACAGCTATGATTTGTATATTTTCAGAATGTGCTTGTTCTATTTTTAAACAAAGAAAACAATCTGAAGTTGTCTTTATTTTTAAGTTATCGTGTCCTGATTACATTACCAGTCCGGCCCACTTGTGAGTAGATTTTTCTCCAAGAGGCCCCCTATCTAAAATGAGTTTGACACCCCTTGTTTAGACCTATAGAACTATATCGTATGAATATGCAACCTGTTAAATTTGCTGTGTCCTTATAAGGCAATTCCACCTTTTTTTGTTTTTTTGCTTGACACTCTTGTCATGCTTTTTACTCTTGAAATAAGTTGTCATATATGCAGCAAAGTCCCATCAAAATGAAGAGCAATACTGAATTCACTGTAAGCCATAGAGGCAAATCACCGACATACGGTTTTGCATCAATCTGTAAAGATTGATAAAAAATTGCGTTCTCACATGATTTCCATAATAACTCTGGTCTGTTCTTTTCTTCAGCTTCTATATGCTTTGCATTTCTCTGCTGCAAAAAGCCCCGCTAAAAGACACTGAGTGTATTTGGCATCCCCTGGCCAAATTCGATCGCTCTCAATCAGCAGCAGGAGGAAAAGGTGTGGAAGTGGATGGAATGAGGACAGGAAACGGCTGTATGCTGTCATTTGGCTGTAAGGACACAATTTGACTGATGGATTTTGGGCCCTCCAGAAAGTGTCAGGACAACATACCTCAACCCTCAGGTGACTTCGCATCTCCTTTCAGTTGCTCCTCTTTCTCCATGCTCTGCATGCCCCTGTATCCGATTGAATTGCACTTTTGAATATTTCAAAATGTTTTTGAGATACAGTGGGGGAAAAAGTATTTAGTCAGCCACCGATTGTGCAAGTTCTGCCACTTAAAATGATGACACAGGTCTGTAATTTTCATCATAGGTACACTTCAACTGTGAGATACAGAATGTGAAAAAAAATCCAGGAATTCACATTGTAGGAATTTTAAAGAATTTATTTGTAAATTATGGTGGAAAATAAGTATTTGGTCAACCATTCAAAGCTCTCACTGATGGAAAGAGGTTTTGGCTAAAAATCTCACGATACATGGCCCCATTCATTCTTTCCTTAACACGGATCAATCGTCCTGTCCCCTTAGCAGAAAAACAGCCCCAAAGCATGATGTTTCCACCCCCATGCTTCACAGTAGGTTTGGTGTTCTTGGGATGCAACTCAGTATTCTTCTTCCTCCAAACACGACGAGTTGAGTTTATACCAAAATGGATACATGGATGATACAGCAAAGGATTGGGAGAATGTCATGTGGTCAGATGAAACCAAAATATAACTTTTTCATATAAACATAACTCGTAGTGTTTGGAGGAAGAAGAATACTGAGTTGCATCCCAAGAACACCAAACCTACTGTGAAGCATGGGGGTGGAAACATCATGATTTGGGGCGGTTTTTCTGCTAAGGGGACAGGACAATTGATCCGTGTTAAGGAAAGAATGAATGGGGCCATGTATCGCGAGATTTTGAGCCAAAACCTCCTTCCGTCAGTGAGAGCTGTGAATGGTTGACCAAATACTTATTTTCCACCATAATTTACAAATAAATTCTTTAAAATTCCTACAATGTGAATTCCTGGATCTTTTTTTCACATTCTGTCTCTCACAGTTGAAGTGTACCTATGATGAAAATTACAGACCTTTTTCATGATTTTAAGTGGGAGAACTTGCACAATCGGTGGCTGACTAAATACTTTTTTGCCCCGCTGTATGTTATACCATTCCTAAATATGTCAAACGAAAGCATGGCTCCTGATGACTTTATCTGCTGCAAAATCAGAGGATATGTTTAGAGAATGGTGGGGTTAACATTCCATCCTCTAACTCTGGTGGGTCAGTGTCTGACTCCGTTGCAAAGGCCTTTTAAGGTCTTCTGTGTAGCAAAGGTCAAAGGTCAGTGTCCAGACAAGGGGTTTGGTCTGTGCAAAGCACAGAGGGGCGTGGAGGTTTAAGGGAGAGCGACAGTCACGTGGGATTTCTTGCTAATCTTGTCCGGTCATCAAAGTCATCAGCTGCACCAAAGGTGATGAAAAACTGGATCGTCTGCAGCAGGGGTGGAAAACTCGCCACCCGTAGGCCATTTGTGCTCCCACAGGTCCATATTTTGCACCCTGGGCAGCTAACAGTTAAATATATAATGGCAATCTTAAATCCCACTAAAAAGAGCACTAAATACTGTGAATGCTAACCCTACAACAAATTCCGGATTCTTGCGGTGGTGATTTGATTCAGAATGCATTCTCAAATTACCACACTTCTTAATTCAAATTGTTTCTCTCAATATATTACTTGGTTTATAAATTACAATTTAACAGGTTACAAAAGCTGCTCTTGCCTGCTGACATGATGTACAGTATATAGGTGCCAAAATTAAGCGCGGACATGACCTGAAAAAACGTATTTGAAAAATAGATTCTCGAAAAATTTTAATCAGTTCAGCATCGCAACACGTTTTGGATGTGAATCAAGTTTTCAGAGCCTCACTACTAAATACAACAATGATACAAACACAAAAAATTACAACTTTCTGTCAGCCAGTGTAATTGTACCATTTTACATAGCTTAAGTCTCTAGATACAGTCGTGGTCAAATTTTGCATACACTTGTAAAGAACATAATCTCATGGCTGTCCTGAGTTTCCAATCATTTGTACAACTCTTGTTTTTTTGTGATATAGTGATTGGAGCACATACTTGTTTGTTACAAAAAACAGTCATGAAGTTAGGTTCTTTTATAAATTTATTATGGGTCTACTGAAAATGTGACCATCTGCTGGCTCAAAAGTATACATATTGATATTTTGTTACATGTCCCTTGGCAAGTTTTCACTCAAGAAAACCATGCCTACCATCAAGCATGGTGGTGGTAGTATTATGCTCGGGGCCAGTGTTGCTGCCAATGGAACCGGTGCTTTATAGAGAGTAAATGGGACAATGAAAAAGGAGGATTACCTCCAAATTATTCAGAACAACCTAAAGTCATCAGCCCCGATGTTGGGTCTTGGGCGCAGTTGGGTGTTCCAACAGGACAAGTGCTAAAGGAATGGCTATATCAGGCTAGAATTAAGTTTTATAATGGCCTTCCCAAAGTCCTGACTTAAACGTGCGGACAATGCTGAAGAAACAAGTCCATGTCAGAAAACCAAAACATTTAGCTGAACTCCACCGATTTTGTCAAGAGGAGTGGTCAAACATTCCACCAGAAGCTTATATTAAACTTATAGCAAATATTAACATTGCTGTATGTATATTTTTGACCCAGCAGATTTTCTCACATTTTCAGTGGACCCATAATAAGTTCATAAAAGAACCAAACCATGAATATTTTTTGTGACCAACAAGTATGTGCTCCAATCACTCTATCACAAAAAATAAGAGTTGCAGGGATCATTGGAAACCCAAGACAGCCATGACATTATGTTCTTTACAAGTGAATGTAAACTTTTGACCATGATTGTAGCTGCGAGTAGGAGTTGTCAACAAATGTAGTCACATGGTGAAAATGGGATTGTGAAGTGAATACTATGCAGCCCAGCCTCACCCACACAATAGCTCTAGCAGCCCTCAGGTAAATTGAGTTGGAGACCCCTGGTCTACAATACACTGTACCCAGTGTTAAATCCAATGTTATCCTTTTGTGTCTTATAATTCGGAAGAAGAAAAGGTAGATTGATGGAAGGGGATTTACAGGAAGCCAAACAAGAGTTTGTAATTCTGCCCTGTTGTGTTGAAAGCAATTGTCACTTCCGACTACGTATTGTACATCCCACCAGATTTTGGCACTGTTTATGGGTCTCCGTATGAAGGATGATCAGAATAGATCCCTTTGCAGGTTAACTGCATTAAAGCCAGTCTTGTACAGTATATATTTTCTAACAACACTGAAAAAATAACTAATAAGATTTACTTGAAAAAATTATTGTAAGTATTAGCACGCAAATGATTTAAGTAAAATTTAATGCTGCAATATCAAAGAAACAGTCACTTGTCAGTATCAAGTAAATTCTACTTACCATATAACATAAAAGTTGTGAAGATATTAAGTAACAGTTACTTAATTACATCCAAGTTTTAAGTTATATTTATACAAACAAATTAAGTAAAGTCTACTTGTTTTTCATCGGCAGGAACATCATTTTACTCAGAATATTAAGTACATTTTATATACCGTATTTCCTTGAATTTAATTTAAAACCTCTTGTCACTCCTGCGCTTATCAATGGCATGCAGTTATAAACTGAGTGTGATAAAAAAAATGTAATAAGTTATTCTGCGGCCGCGCCCCATTGGATGGGGAACATTGTTCTACATGTCATCGCGCCCACTTATACACCATGCTGTCTGCGTGCTGGAAGGATGCATGCATTTCGCCGCTTTTCATACGAGATTGCAATGCATACTTGCTCAACAGCCATACGTTTTACACTGACTGTTGTGATATAAACAACTTTAACATTCTTGCTAATATGCGCCACACTCTGTGAACCCACACCAAACACATTTCTGGAGAACATCGGCTCTGTAACACATTCTAAACGCAAGATAGGCATTACCCATAATGCCACCTTGCAGTGCTGTGTGAAGTGATCCTAACGGCTGGAGTAGAGCCAGTCGGCCGGAGCCTGTTGTGCTGTGCGCATGCGTTGTCGTGCATGCGTTTCAAAACACTAGATTTTCACAGTAAAGTTTATGTAATATTTTTAGGTTTATGTACGTACAACTATTAAACATTTAAATAGTATGAGGAAACATAAGCAAAACTTACTCTTCCCCCATAATTCATGCATTACGTTAATAAAATGTTTAATTTTACTTAACATTCTTACTGAATGTTAAAAATACTAGGTATAAATTATGACAGTTACTCTAATAGAGTTTACAGCACCAAAAAGTAACTTTTTTCAGTGAAGCGTCCTTTGCAGAGGACATTTATGTTTTGCTTAACATGGCTATTTTTGTCCCCCGAAATGTGAAGTCTGAGCTTTCTGTTGAGGGAGTATGCAAGAAAATTAAGCAATATCTGTTATGTTTACACAACATTGTGAATGTATGTTCATGAATGTTCACTGCAATGGACGCTGGTTCCCGGGAGGCAATAGCTGGATTTAATATAGGTATAAAAAAAAAGCAGCCAAATTGTTTATTACCACTATCTAGGACTGCGAATCTTTGGGTGTCCCACGATTCGATTCAATATCGATTCTTGGGGTTGCTATTTGATTATTTATCGATTTTTTTTCGATTCATCGCAATTCTCGATTCAAAAACGATATTTTTCCGGTTCAAAACGATTCTGTATTCATTCAATACATAGGATTTCAGCAGGATCTACCCCAGTCTGCTGACATGCTAGCAGAGTAGTAGATTTTTTTAAAGAAGCTTTTATAATTGTAAAGGACAATGTTTTATCAACTGATTGCAATAATGTAAATTTGTTTTAACTACTAAACGAACCAAAAATATGACTTATTTTATCTTTGTGAAAACATTGGACACAGTGTGTTGTCAAGCTTATGAGATGCGATGCAAGTGTAAGCCACTGTGACACTATTGTTTTTATTTTTATTTTTATAAATGTCAATGAGGGATTTTTAATCACTGCTATGCGGAAATTATAACTATTATTGATAATGTTGTTGATAATATTCATTTTTGTTTCACTACTTTTGGTTTGTTTTGTGTCGTGTTTGTGTCTCCTCTCAATTGCTCTGTTTATTGCAGTTCAGAGTTTTGCTGGGTCAGGTTTGGTTTTGGAATTGGATTGCATTGTTATGGTATTGCTGTGTATTGATTTGTTGGATCACTAAATTGGCCCTAGTGTGTGAATGTTGTCTGTCTATCTGTGTTGGCCCTGCGATGAGGTGGCGACTTGTCCAGGGTGTACACCGCCTTCCGCTCGATTGTAGCTGAGATAGGCGCCAGCGCCCACCGCGACTCCAAAAAAGGGAATAAGGAGTAGGAAATGGATGGATGGATGGTTTGTTGGATGGATTAAAAAATATATATATATATTTTTTTTTAATCAATTAAAAAAAAAAAAAAAGCGAATCGATTCTGAATCGCACCACGTGAGAATCGCGATTCATATTCGAATCGATTTTTTCCCACACCGCTACTACTATCACACTTCCAATGCATCCGTAATGTGTTTATATGACACTGCTAGTCAGCAGGATTTGTAGAAAGATAATGCATTCCAATATCATGGGAATTTACATTATTTTAATAAGGATGTGATATTCTGGGCAAAATGCTTTCAATTTTATCTGTAACTCTTATTTTTTTATTAATGCACACCTTAAAAGTGTCTTCTCAATGTTGATGATGTGCATTTTTCAGAAAAAAGAATGAAAATTTTTGGAAGCAGAAACAATCTTTAATATTCCCAAAAATACACATTGGTGCTACAACAAGTGTTTCATCTGATTAATTAATTAATCGAACAAACTTTAATCGATTAATAGATTATTCGAAGACTAAAATAATCGATATCTGCAGCCCTAATTTAGTCCTCTGCTTTCCTTATCTGCCATATTTGTAGATATATCCTCAAGTTGAGCAGCTGCGGGCTCCTTAGCTGCCAAGGAAATGAGGTACTGAAAACCACAGTGCCAGAAGTAATACGGTCATCTAGTAGTTGGAGGTGTGTGCATGGCTGTGTGCACAATGTAGATCAACCTATTCTGCTTTTGTGTGTGTGTGTGCAAATGCATAATAAGGCTGTCTTATCTGTGCATAAAATGGAGTTGAAGACAGCTGTGCTTCATGACACATTTACACACTGAGGCAGTCCTCTGTGTGCCTGCCAGAAACAAGCCTGTATCCAGGTAAGGAACCTTGACAACACCAAGATGACATCTTGGAGGTTATTGTTGCTTGAGTGGTTCTTGGTCTGTTCTGTTGGCTGCAAGAATTCAGTTCCTAAAAAAATATTGTCTCACCCGGTGACATCTCACTGGTTACCGGTGTGATTTTTTTTTTAGGGACGTGGTTGATTTGCATTCAGAACCGCTGGTTAGTTTGTACTGCAAATTAGGGGAATACAAACAGTAACACTAATTGTTACTTATCAAAATAAAAGCACAGTTGGAAAACAATTATGTTTACAGGATCTTAAAGTATATGACAGGAGAAGTCACTCTATGTCCAAGATTTCCTAATCTGGGCATTTTTGCTCCGAAAGTAACACCCAATGTGTAAATACTGAAAGGACATCACTTTTCTATAACCATGCAAATGCTTTTTGAACATTAGGTGGCAGTCATACTCTTATCGGTGCATGGCAGGCCTCTTTTTAATCTGATATTTCGTACCCAGAAATGTTACTTTTGGGCTCAAAGAATGCTACATCATCTTGGATTTCTAACTATGATACTATAAATAAAAACTCTGTGCAGTTGTTAAGGGCCACAGCTACTAGGGGGGCCAACTGAATGGCACTTCACTAGTTGATCATCATGTGTCTGCTAAAGTTTTATTCAGCAGTGACTCAACATGTCCTTTCTCATATTTTTAGTTTGGTTTAGCAGCATCCATTCAAAAGCCCTTAAACATAATTGCTCATTTAGCATTGCTTAGAACAGGGGTGCCCATTACGTCGATCTCGGAGGGTGTGTCAGTCGATCTCAAGCCAGGCATTAAAAAATATACATAAAAATGAGCAATCATCAATCATACCAAGACTTCACTTTCGTCAGTTGTTTTACATTCTCGGCACCCGAGGATCTTGTGAGATGACGCTGGCTGCTGCGAGCTCATATTTAAGAAAAAAATCACTAACAGGGCGGACGCAGAGAAACACATTTTATTTCTAGAGACTCCGTACCTACTGTCAAAACTCTAAAGACCGACTGCACAGTTCCTGTCTTCACCATAAAAGACCTGTTTCATCCTGCCTGTGCTAACAAAATAAGAGTCTCAGAAAGCTAGCGTGCACAAGCTAGCAAGCTACGGAGTTTGATGCCAATGTATTTCTCCCCCGCCCTCAGCGACCGCTTTCTCACTTGCTTGCCCACCCGCACACTCACTGACGTCACTCACCTGCTGCCAGACATTAAAGGGCCACACACATATGCTACTCTCATAACAAAGTGTTTAAAAACGAGTATGCAAGTTGGACAAATGAGATGCCAAATCCAACCACTTTCATGTGGTATTGTACAGAAAGGAGGACTTTTTTTTTCCTCCATTTGAAAATGCGGACGTTATCAGCACCACTGTCTAGTTCCAATCAATGCAAGTCATCAGAATCAAATACACCAACTTATATTCTTGTCTTCATGAAAGAAAGGAATCTATGTGGACGGCGTGGCACAGTGGGAGAGTGGCCGTGCGCAACCCGAGGGTCACTGGTTCAAATCCCACCTAGAACCAACCTCGTCACGTCCGTTGTGTCCTGAGCAAGACACTTCACCCTTGCTCCTGATGGGTGCTGGTTGGCGCCTTGCATGGCAGCTCCCTCCATCAGTGTGTGAATGTGTGTGTGAATGGGTAAATGTGGAAGTAGTGTCAAAGCGCTTTGAGTACCTTGAAGGTAGAAAAGCGCTATACAAGTACAACCCATTTATCATTTATTTATGTGTGTTAAACATGCTTGTATTATCATTAAACACCATTAACTTGTTAACAAAAATGTCTCTTTCATAAATAAATAAATATAAATTATAAATAGGAATGAGGTAGATCTCCTCGACTTGGTCAATTGAAAAGTAGCTCGCCTGCAGAAAAGTGTGAGCGCCCCTGCCTTAGAACATTGTCATCGTGACAAATTTACGGACATATTTCTAGATTGACGATAATATTTAAGTTTGTATTGTAGCCGAACCTTTTACTTAAAGATATAATGTTGAAAGAATACTGTAATTTTTGTGTATTGCCGATGACTGGATCTATTCAGGTAGGTCTATTTTAAAACAAAAGGCGAATCAAATTAAAGGGGTCCTATTTATTTGTTTACATTCACAACATTTCCTTTTGGTCTACATAACATGTAATTGTCTTTTTTTGCTCAAAATGTTGCATAGATTATGTTTTGCAGCCCATCTTGAAGCCGCTTTCTGACCGTTTTTTTTGGATGACTTTATTTACCTGGCTCTACTTCGACAGCATCATCTCCCAATCATCTTTGTCGTAAGAGTAATTTGTAGCACTTCCACATCCCAGAGTCTACTGACAAATATAAGTTAGAACTGTACGTTACTTTTAGAAACGGCAACAGTGGAAGATGACTGCCCCATAACAAGAGGATAGAGAAAAAGAAGAAGCTTATTGAGTACGGTGCGAACTACAAACATGTTTTTGGGACTTATGCAGGTCCCAAATACACATCAGCAGATACCAATATGTAGGAAAAGTTGGTTTTGCATAACATTGTGAAACAAAACGCCAAAAGATGTTTCCAATAGGTGCCATTTTGGAGCCCTTATACACAACATAATTCCGGTATGCACAGTATGTCTGACTACGGTAGCTGTAATGCTCCACGTTCCATCAAGAGCGGTGTGGCTTCATAGCTTACTAAAGTTGTACTAAAACATTTTGACAGATTGTCTTAGCACTGAGTGTAATATTCTACACACCCCGTTTCCATATGAGTTGAGAAATTGTGTTGGATGTAAATATAAACAGAATACAATGATTTGCAAATCCTTTTCAACCCATATTCAATTGAATGCACTACAAAGACAAGATATTTGATGTTGAACTCATAAACTTAACTTTTTTTTTGCAAATAATAATTAATTTAGAATTTCATGGCTGCAAGACATGCCAAAGTAGTTGGGAAAGGGCATGTTCACCACTGTTTTACATCACCTTTTCTTTTAACAACACTCAATACATTTTTGGGAACTGAGGAGACACATTTTTGAAGCTTTTCAGGTGGAATTATTTCCCATTCTTGCTGGATGTACAGCTTAAGTTGTTCAACAGTCCGGGGTCTCTTTTGTCGTATTTTAGGCTTCAAAATTTTCAATGGGAGACAGGTCTGGACTACAGGCAGGCCAGTCTAGTACCCGCACTCTTTTACTATGAAGCCACGCTGTTGTAACACATGGTGTGGCATTGTCTTGCTGAAATAAGCAGGGGCGTCCATTATAACGTTGCTTGAATGGCAGCATATGTTGTTCCAAAACCTGTATGTACCTTTCAGCATTAATGGTGCCTTCACGGATGTGTAAGTTACCCATGCCTTGGGCACTAATACACCCCCATACCATCACAGATGCTGGCTTTTGAACTTTGCGGCTATAACAATCCGGATGGTTCTTTTCCTCTTTGTTCCCGAGGACACAAATGTCCACAGTTTCCAAAAACAATTTGAAATGTGGACTCGTCAGACCACAGAACACATTTCCACTTTGCATTAGTCAGTCTTAGATGATCTCGGACCCAGAGAAGCCGGCAACGTTTCTGGATGTTGTTGATAAATGGCTTTCGCTTTGCATAGTCGAGCTTTAACTTGCACTTACAGATGTAGCGACCAACTGTATTTAGTGACAGTGGTTTTCTGAAGTGCTGAATGTGGCTTGGCATTGTCTTGCTGAAATAAGCAGGGGCGTCCATGAAAAAGACGGTGCTTGGATGGCAGCATATGTTGTTCCAAAACCTGTATGTACCTTTCAGGATTAATGGTACCCTCACGGATGTGTAAGTTACCCATGCCTTGGGCACTAATGGACCCCCATACCATCACAGATGCTGGCTTTTGAACTTTGCGTCGTTAACAATCTGGATGGTTCGCTTCTCCTTTGGTCCGGATGACACGATGTCGAATATTTCCAAAAACAATTTGAAATGTGGACTCGTCAGACCACAGAACACTGTTCCACTTTGCATCAGTCCATCTTAGATGATCTCGGGCCCAGAGAAGCCGGCGGCATTTCTGGATGTTGTTGATAAATGGCTTTCGCTTTGCATAGTAGTGATTTAACTTGCACTTACAGATGTAGCGATCACCTGTATTTAGTGACAGTGGTTTTCTGAAGTGTTCCTGAGCCCATGTGGTGATATCCTTTAGAGATTGATGTCAGTTTTTGATATAGTGCCATCTGAGAGATCGAAGGTCACAGTCATTCAATGTTGGATTCCGGCCATGCCGCTTACGTGGCGTGATTTCTCCAGATTTTCTGAACTTTTTGCTGATATTATGGACCGTAGATGTTTAAATCCCAAAATTTCTTGCAATTGCACTTTGAGAAACGTTGTTCTTAAACTGTTTGACTATTTTCTCACGCAGTTGTGGACAAAGGGGTGTACCTCGCCCCATCCTTTCTTGTGAAAGAATCAGCATTTTTTTGGTAAGCTGTTTTTATACCCAATCATGGCACCCACCTGTTCCCAATTAGCCTGCACACCTGTGGGATGTTACAAATGAGTGTTTGATGAGCATTCCTCAACTTTATCAGTATTGATTGCCACCTTTCCCAAATTCTTTGTCACGTGTTGCTGGCATCAAATTCTAAAGTTAATGATTGTTTGCAAAAAAAAAAAAATGTTTATCAGGTTGAACATCAAATATGTTGTCTTAGAAGTAAAAGTGTAAAGTTCAAATTTGAATGACAACAAAAAGGAAGTCTAAGTCTTTGTAGCATATTCAACTGAATATGGGTTGAAAATTATTTGCAAATCATTGTATTCTGTTTATATTTACATGTAAAACAATTTCCCAACTCATATGGAAACGGGGTTTGTATATTCTCAGTGAAACATCTATGTTTTGGTGTCGCTTACAGCTAGCGTCATTTATTGAATAGGCGTCAACTTGCAGTCCACACTTGTCTCTTGTGTGACTACCATCTACTGGTCAAGCTCATCATTACACCATGTACCAAATA
Source organism: Nerophis ophidion (assembly GCF_033978795.1). NCBI lineage: Eukaryota > Metazoa > Chordata > Actinopteri > Syngnathiformes > Syngnathidae > Nerophis > Nerophis ophidion. Next base: position 62,642,563 of record NC_084621.1, read on the forward strand.
AAATTGCTTTGACGTCGGTATGCACAACCAGAATTATTTCATGCATTAGGTACATCAGGTTATACAGTGGGGCAAAAAAGTATTTAGTCAGCCACCGAATGTGCAAGTTCTCCCACTTAAAATGATGACAGAGGTCTGTAATTTTCATCATAGGTACACTTCAACTGTGAGAGACAGAATGTGGAAAAAAAATCCGGGAATTCACATTGTCGGAATTTTAAAGAATTTATTTGTAAATTATGGTGGAAAATAAGTATTTGGTCAACCATTTAAAGCTCTCATTGATGGAAGGAAGTTTTGGCTCAAAATCTCACGATACATGGCCCCATTCATTCTTTCCTTAACACAGATCAATCGTCCTGTCCCCTTAGCAGAAAAACAGCCCCAAAGCATGATGTTTCCACCCCCATGTTTCACAGTAGGTATGGTGTTCTTGGGATGCAACTCAGTATTCTTCTTCCTCCAAACACAGCGAGTTGATTTTATACCAAAATGGATACATGGATGATACAGCAGAGGATTGGGAGAATGTCATGTGGTCAGATGAAACCAAAATAGAACTTTTTGGGATAAACTCAACTCGTGAAAATGAAATGATTTTAAGTGCACCTTACGGTCCGAAAAATATGTTTTTTTTTATTTCATTTTCATAGTTTTTGCCTATTTATTGTGTTTGTTTACTTTTTTAATTAATGCTTATGTGAAATAACGGTATGAATGGTTACTTATTATGCAAAACCAACTTTTCTTATTTACTGGTACCTGTTATTGTGTATTTTGTCCCGAAAATGTTAAATCAAACAACAAAGGCATGGCGGTGATATTTATAAAACAATCTTAACTTCCTTCAAACTAGCCATTTTTAATTAGCCCAATTTGTGACATTTTTCCCCCTTGGTGATGTCAGCAGATATCTCCATATATGGTAAAGGCTTACCCAAAGAGCTTTGCGCAAGTCCGCCATTGTAGTCCAACTTTTTAGTCACTAAGTTTCTTCTTTTTCCCTATTTTCCTGTTGTGGTGCAGACTAGCTCGTAGATGCACATGCATCCTCTGCTTTTGCCATTTCTAATACAAAGTAATTCTAACTTGTACCTGTCTTTAAACTTGCTATGGAAGTGCTAAAAAGCGCCCAAAAAATGTTGCATCCCTAGGCAATCAGAAAGCGGTATTGATATGGTCTATAAAACATAATCTGTACAATATTTTGACCAAAGCAGCACAACGAAGTGTTTTAATTGTAATGAAGAAATCCTAATAATATCCTTATAAATTGTCTTCACTGCTTTAGAAGATATTGAACACTTTCATTTCCCACTTGGTCATATCAACCTATTTTTTTTCTTTATAGATTTATTGAATATAGACACATGACTCTTTATCATATTGGATTAAACTGAAGTATACATGTCATTGTAGCTTTTTTTTTGCTAATTGTTCATATGTGATTATTTATAGTAGTTACAAATCTTTACAGAACTCACTCTTTACATATTTCACTGTAGAAAAGAAAGAACACCCACGCACCTTTACAAGCCCTAAATTACTTATTTGACGTGACAAGGGACGACTGTACTACAACGGTCATGGTTATGTTGGTTATGGTTTAATTTATTTCGAACATGTAAACAGATACAATATGATACATCATAGACAAACAACGTTTCCATTTGACTTGGGAAATTGTGTTAGATGTAAATATAAATGGAATACAATTACTTGCAAATCCTTTTCAACCCATATTCAGTTGAAAATGCTACAAAGACAACATATTTGATGTTAAAACTGTTAAACATTTTTTTTTGCAAATAATGATTAACTTTAGAATTTGATGCCAGCAACACGTGACAAAGAAGTTGGGAAAGGTGGCAATAAATACTGATAAAGTTGAGGAATGCTCATCAAACACTTATTTGGAACATCCCACAGGTGTGCAGGCTAATTGGGAACAGGTGGGTGCCATGATTGGGTATAAAAACAGCTTCCATGAAATGCTAAGTCATTCACAAACAAGGATGGGGCGAGGGTCACCAAATTGTAAGTCAATTATCGAACAGTTTTAGAACGTTTCTCAATGAGCTATTGCAGGGAATTTAGGGATGATATTACGGACCTTTGATCCCGCAGGCGGTACAGCATCATAAACTGACATCAGTGTGTAAAGGATATCACCACATGGGCTCAGGAACACTTCACAAAACCACTGTCAGTAACTACAGTTGGTCGCTACAGCTGTAAGTGCAAGTTAAAACTCTGCTATGCAAACCCAAACCCATTTATCAACAACACCAAGGAACGCCGCTGGCTTCGCTGGGCCCGAGCTTATCTAAGATGGACTGATGCAAAGTGGAAAAGTGTTCTGTGGTCTGACGAGTCCACATTTCAAATTATATTTGGAAACTGTGGACGTGGTGTCCTCCGGAACAAATAGGAAAATAACCATCCGGATTGTTATAGGCGCAAAGTTCAAAAGCCAGCACCTGTGATGGTATGGGGGTGTATTGGTGCCCAAGGCATGGGTAACTTACACATCTATGAAGGCACCATTAATGCTGAATGGTCCATGCAGGTTTTGGAGCAACATATGTTGTCATCCAAGCAACGTTATCATGGACGCCCCTGCTTATTTCAGCCAAACAATGCCAAGCCACGTGTTACAACAGCGTGGCTTCGTAGTAAAAGAGTGCGGGTACTAGACTGGCCCGCCTGCAGTCCAGACATGTCTCCCATCGAAAATGTGTGGCGCATTATGAAGCGTAAAATACGACAACAAGACCCCGGACTGTTGAACAACTTAAGCTGTACATCAAGCAAGAATGGTAAATAATTCCACTTTCAAAGCTTCAACAAATAGTTTCCTCATTTCCCAAACGTTTATTGAGTGTTGTTAAAAGAAAATGTGATGTAACACAGTGGTGAACATGCCCTTTCCCAACTACTTTGGCACGTGCTGCAGCCATGAAATTCTAAGTTAATTATTTATTTGCAAAAAATAAATAAAATGTATGAGTTTTAACATCAAATATCTTGTGTTTGTAGTGCATTCAACTGAATATGGGTTGTAAATGATTAACAAATAATTGCAATTCCGTTTATATTTACATCTAACACAATTTTCCAATTCATGTGGAAACGGGGTTTGTATACTGTTGAGGTGGTTCAATGCCCAATAGTGCGTAAATGTGTTCCTGTATGGTATTTCTTCAGCAATGGTAATGTGGTGACATAAATTATGGTATTTTGAGAGGTAATCATTGAAGTCGGCCATCACCGAAGGCCTAGGTGGGAAACGCACACCGTTGTGTAATTGTGACAAAATGTACACCAATGAATACAACAGTTGTCTTAATAGTTAAACCAGTCATACCTACGTTTCAAAAAAGATGTTTTTCAAAATTCTTCTTCCTTGCACTTTATAAACACTTGTTTGAACCGCCTCTTAAATGTTATCATATTGGTACATTGATTCACAATACAATTAACAACATTAAAGACGAAATAGGGCCTCAAAAAGCCTGTTTAGTCTACAACTCACTGACTGCTATACCAGATTTGATACAACCGTTAACTGCCATACTTTTAGTCTATGTCAATCTGACCATGAGAATTTTTAGTGAACATCTGTGCGATCTTAAACTTCCACATTTGCATGATAGCAACATGTGACAACTTCTTGTGAGGGTCTGGTCAAGGTGTGTATAGCTGAGAATACATCTGGGTCTTTATTATAATCCGTCCGGCTTAGTAGTAGTAGTAGTAGTTGATTTAACCAGGTTAACACCACCACTCCATTTTGCATTGCATCACGGAGGCCGGGCCCTGGTCATTGAGAGCAGAGAGAAGATGCAGAGCTGATGTGATCTGCCCTGATGGGATGCTGGATTTTAATTGAATGCCAAGTAGAAGCTGAAGGGGTGACCTGATGAGGGCAGCTGAGGAACAAAAGAGCCCTGGCAAGATTTGACATAAATGAGTATTTATTAGTCTGGTCTGTTTTCCGCACATTAAAACCCAGAGTATGCAGAAATGCAGGGGCAAAAACGTGGAATTAAGTGCAACTGGGGGGAAATAAGGAGGCAGAAGAAAAGGGGCGGGTGAGGGTGTATAGTCTGAATTTTACGGTTGACATGGCATAGTGATATGAGAGGCCAAAATAGAGTGGTCAGGCCTGCTCAGGGGGATTATCTATTGATACCTAAACATTAGTTGATCAAGTAATTACACACCACACCGTCTACCTCATTAACGCAATCAGAGCCCTTTTAATGCACGGTTATCTAAAGTGTTTTTTTTCTGGCCAGAGCTCGTTTTATTGCATCCTCATATTGTGTAAAAAACAAAAACAAAAAAAAAATAACTTACCCAGTAAAGGACTGTTTTCACTGCTGCACTCTAGAAAGAAGTTCCGCAGCCTCCGTAAACAGAACCTCCAGGTTCTGTAACAGCTTCTTCCCTCAGGCCATAAGACTGTTGAACGCATCATAATAATGCCCCCAGGCCATAGAACTCTTTAACGCATCATAATAATCCCCTCAATTCCTCCCCAAAAACGGATTAACTGGCTGGAATATAAATAAATGATAAATGGGTTGTACTTGTATAGCGCTTTTCTACCTTCAAGGTACTCAAAGCGCTTTGACACTACTTCCACATTTACCCATTCACACACACATTCACACACTGATGGAGGGAGCTGCCATGCAAGGCGCCAACCAGCACCCATCAGGAGCAAGGGTGAAGTGTCTTGCTCAGGACACAACGGACGTGACAAGGTTGGTACTAGGTGGGAATTGAACCAGGGACGCTCGGGCTGCGCACGGCCACTCTCCCACTGCGCCACGCCGTCCCTTTTTATCTAATCACCTGTCGCTCTGTTATAAGCAGCAGCCAGGGGCAGAGACAGGGTTGGGGCTGGAGCCAGAGCGCGAGTGAGGACGAAAGAGAAAAAGACAATTGCAGGAAAGCAACTGAGAGACTAATTAAAAAACAAACAATATTTTAACCCTAAAACAGGCTCTCATGTTGGTGCGTGGTGGTCTGAAGAACCCCTAAGAGGGCAATATAAAGAAGATATGACATACATCCATAAATGTGGATGCATATGCAAAAGTGCAATATATTTATCTGTACAGTAATCTATTTATGTATATCTGCACCTTACTGCGCTTTTATCCTGCACTACAAGCTAATGCAGGGGTCGGGAACCTTTTTGTCTGAGAGAGCCAAGAAGCCAAATATTTTAAAATGTATTTCCCTAAGAGCCATATAATATTTTTTTTTAACACTGAACACAACTAAACGCGTGCATTTTTAAGTAAGACCAACACTTCCAGAGTATAATAGGTCTCTTATTCTTTGTATTAACATTGTTATTCTGAAGTTAACTGTGGAGGGGGCGTGGCCTGCGGGCCTGCAGCAAAGCGGGATGTTGCCAGGACCGGCCTCGAAATCAGCGACAGGTGCGCAGAAGGCCCACCTGGGCCTTTTTATCTAATCACCTGTCGCTCTGTTATAAGCAGCAGCCAGGGGCAGAGACAGGGTTGGGGCTGGAGCCAGAGCGCGAGTGAGGACGAAAGAGAAAAAGACAATTGCAGGAAAGCAACTGAGAGACTAATTAAAAAACAAACAATATTTTAACCCTAAAACAGGCTCTCATGTTGGTGCGTGGTGGTCTGAAGAACCCCTAAGAGGGCAAGCCCAACACTAACCAATAATAAATAAATTACTTAACATTAATGCAACTTCTTGAACATGAAAATGCATGAAAATGTTTTATATTTTGAACGTTATTGAATTATTCATTACTTATCGTGTTAAGCAATGTCAGCTCAGATTTATCCGAGAGCCAGATGCAGTCATCAAAAGAGCCACATCTGGCTCTAGAGCCATAGGTTCCCTACCCTTGAGCTAATGCAACACAAATTCGTTCTTACCTGTACTGTAGAGTTCAAATTTGAATGACAATAAAGGGAAGTCTAAATCTAATCATTAATAGGACATATTAGAAATTATACAAGTAATTATTTGCTTTGTCACCCTTACAGCCCCCCCCCCCCCCCCACACTCATTACAAAAAAAATTATCCTTTTTATGTGAACTGATTTATATACTTTTTTAATCAAACCTGAATGTATTTTAAAGCATGCTTTGTACTAACGTATATTTATTTCTGTTATATCTCACATTCTATATTGTGTTTTGGAAAAAGGTTGTCCTAAACATTACTTAATTCACACAAAAAATAATACAAAACAAAACCATTTTTTATGCATACGTAAATTTATTCAGTTATAAACATTTATGCCCTTTCTTCTTTCCTTCATGGATTTAAACTTTACCGCCCACGCCCGGTAGATTTTTCTATATTTTTATTGTAATATTTTCCGAATGTGTTTGTTCTATTTTTGGACTTAGTAAGACAAAGAAAATAATCTGAATAAATAAATTGTTTGATATAAATATATTTTTGTGCAAAATAATTCTTACATCATTAAAACGTACATTTATTAACCTTCCTAACTCAACTCGGGGATTAGAAACCAGCACTACATCCCTTTAGAACAGGGTTAGGGAACCTATGGCTCTAGAGCCAGATGTGGCTCTTTTGATGTCTGCATCTGGCTCTCAGATAAATCTTAGCTGGAATTATTCATTACTTATCGTGTCAAAAATAACGTCCATCCATCCATCCATCCATCCATCATCTTCCGCTCATCCGAGGTCGGGTCGCGGGGGCAACAGCCTAAGCAGGGAAACCCAGACTTCCCTCTCCCCAGCCACTTCGTCTAGCTCTTCCCGGGGGATCCCGAGGCGTTCCCAGACCAGCCGGGAGACATAGTCTCCCCAACGTGTCCTGGGTCTTCCCCGTGGCCTCCTACCGGTTGGACGTGCCCTAAACACCTCCCTAGGGAGGCGTTCGGGTGGCATCCTGACCAGATGCCCGAACCACCTCATCTGGCTCCTCTCGATGTGAAGGAGCAGCGGCTTTACTTTGAGTTCCTCCCGGATGGCAGAGCTTCTCACCCTATCTCTAAGGGAGAGCCCCGCCACACGGCGGAGGAAACTCATTTCGGCCGCTTGTACCCGTGATCTTATCCTTTCGGTCATGACCCAAAGCTCATGACCATAGGTGAGGATGGGAACGTAGATCGACCGGTAAATTGAGAGCTTTGCCTTCCGGCTCAGCTCCTTCTTCACCACAACGGATCGGTACAACGTCCGCATTACTGAAGACGCCGCACCGATCCGCCTGTCGATCTCACGATCCACTCTTCCCTCACTCGTGAACAAGACTCCTAGGTACTTGAACTCCTCCACTTGGGGCAGGGTCTCCTCCCCAACCCGGAGATGGCATTCCACCCTTTTCTGGGCAAGAACCATGTACTCGGATTTGGAGGTGCTGATTCTCATTCCGGTCGCTTCACACTCGGCTGCGAACCGATCCATTGAGAGCTGAAGATCCCGGCCAGATGAAGCCATCAGGACCACATCATCTGCAAAAAGCAGAGACCTAATCCTGCGGTTACCAAACCGGAACCCCTCAACGCCTTGACTGCGCCCACAAATTCTGTCCATAGAAGTTATGAACAGATCCGGTGACAAAGGACAGCCTTGGCGGAGTCCAATCCTCACTGGAAATGTGTTCGACTTACTGCCGGCAATGCGGACCAAGCTCTGACACTGATCATACAGGGAACGGACCGCCACAATAAGACAGTCCGATACCCCATACTCTCTGAGCACTCCCCCAAAAATAACGTTCAAAATACAAAACATTCTCATGCATCATCCATCCATCCGGTTTCTACCGCACCTGTTCAAGAAGTCGGATTAATGGTAAGAAGTATTTTATTTATTTTTGGCTAGCCTCAGAATAACAAATTTACTAAAAAGAATAAGAGACTTATTATACTCTAAAAATGTTGGTCTTTCTTAAAAATGCACGCATATAGTTGTATTCACTGTTAAAAAAAATAAATATATGGCTCTCACGGAAATACTTTTAAAAATATTTGGCTTGTATGGCTCTCTCAGCCAAAAAGGTTCCCGACCCCTGCTTTAGAACAAGCACTAAAGCCGTGTGCCATGAGCCCCAGTGCGACTGTGAGGGGAAGTTTGCCATTATGTTTTTATCAGTGACGGAGCAGGCAGCAGCTAGGAATAAGTTTGTGGTAAAGTTTCACGTTAGGCACCTGATTGTTTTTTTATTTAATATTTTACATGCGCTTCTTTATGCAAAAAAGGACACCCTATCGATCGTGGGCCCTATTTATAGCGCTTGATCAGCATATAGGGAGGGGCAGCCCTGCAAATATAGTTTGAACTTCATTGGTTTTATTATTTTTGGGTGTTTAATGTACAAGTCTCAAAGTGGCTCCTCACATCCATTAATTGTTATGTATGCAGCAATTGATGGAGAAAGTTTGGACACCCTTGTTAGAAATTATATAGATAGGGAATATTTTAGTTAAAATGTATAACACTTGTGGTCTATTCCAGTGGTTCTCAAATGGGGGTACGCGTACCCCTTGGGGTAATTGAAGGTATGCCAAGGGGTACGTGAGATTTTTAAAAAATATTCTAAATATAGCAACAATTAAAAAATCCTTTATAAATATATTTATTGAATAATTCTTCAACAAAATATGAATGCAAGTTCATAAACTGTGAAAAGAAATGCAACAATGCAATATTCATTGTTGACAGATTTTTTGTGGACATGTTCCATAAATATTGATTTCTTTTTTTGTGAAGAAATGTTTCGAATTAATTTCATGAATCCAGATGGATCTCTATTGCAATCCCCAAAGAGGGCACTTTAAATTGATGATTAATTCTATGTGTAGAAATCTTTATTTATAATTGAATCAATTCTTTATTTTTCAACAAGTTTTTAGTTATGCTTATATCTTTTTTTTCCAAATAGTTCAAATAAGACCACTACAAATGAGCAATATTTTGCACTGTTATACAATTTAATAAATCAGAAACTGATAACATAGTGCTGTATTTTACTTCTTCATCTCTTTTTTTCAACCAAAAATGCTTTGCTCTGATTAGTGGGTACTTTAATCAAAAAAAATGTTCACAGGGGGTACATCACTGAAAAAAGGTTGAGAACCACTGGTCTATACAATATGTATTGGATAACCTTTGGTGTAGAGTTTGCTCCACAGTCACTTTTATGACACATTTTGTTAATCTTTCGGCAAGATGTTAAATTCCGGAAGTGTTCCCAGATTGCAAATGAAAGCACGCCCCACCTTAAAATCAAAGTGTATCATGTGCACTTTTGAACATATATGTTGAAGTTGTCACCACACAATTTTTTTTTTCCACACACGGTCCAAGACAAGACTTTATAAACATTTATAGATTCACAAGAAAACCATTGACTAGCTTATGTTATACCATTAGTGCATGGGTGTCAAACTCCGGCCCGCGGGCCAAATTTGGCCCACCGTATAATTTCATTTGGCCCCTGAGGTAATATCAAATTAAGATTAGAGTTGGCCCGCCGGTATTATTCGATGCCTATGTAACACTGCATTCACCGCTGATACTCATACTTGCCAACCCTCACGATTTTCCTGGAAGACTCCGAATTTCTGCCGATTTCCACCCGGACAACAATATTTGGGGCGTACCTTGAAGGCACTGCCTTTAGCGTCCTCTACAGCCTGTCGTCACGTCCGCTTTCACGCCATACAAACAACGTGCCGGCCCAGTCACAGAATATATGCGGCTTTAACACACGCAAGTGAATGCAAGGCATACTTGATCAACAGCCATAAGGGTCACACTGAGGGTGGCCGTATAAACAACTTTAACACTTTTACAAATATGCGCCTCATCAAACAAGAATGACAAACACATTTCGGGAGAACATCCGCACCGTAGCACAACATAAACTCAACAGAAGAAATACCCAGACTCCCTTGCAGCACTAACTCTTCCGGGACGCTACAATATACACCCCTGCTACCACCAAACCCCGCTCCCCCAATTTTTATTTAAATTTTATCTGATATGCCATTGACATTTATTTAATAATTATTATAATTTGAACCTCGATTTTGCATGTCACTATAAAGTTATATAAGCCTTGCTTGTTCAATATTCAATGCAAAACTTGTTTGGGTCTCTATTAAAAGGTTAATTTGTTCAACCTTGGCCCGCGGCTTTGTTCAGTTTTAAATTTTGGCCCACTCTGTATTTGAGTTTGACACCCCTGCATTAGTGGTTTAACAGAACCCACTTATTTCAAAACTGTCTAAATATTTCACAATTGCTAAGTTTATGTAATAAAAATGGTCTCTGGCCAAAACAAAAACAATTAGTTTACGGCTGTTACCCTGTTTCGTCATAACATTGGCATACAAAAACAGTCCCAGAGGCAAATGAACAATTTGCATTCATGTTATGATAGAATATACATTTAATGACAGCTAACACCAACTATCCAAATCGCTATATCCATCCATCCATCCATCTTCTTCCGCTTATCCGAGGTCGGGTCGCGGGGGCAGCAGCCTAAGCAGGGAAGCCCAGATTTCCCTCTCCCCAGCCACTTCGTCTAGCTCTTCCCGGGGGATCCCGAGGCGTTCCCAGGCCAGCCGGGAGACATAGTCTTCCCCGTGGCCTCCTATCAGTTGGACGTGCCCTAAACACCTCCCTCGGGAGGCGTTCGGGTGGTATCCTGACCAGATGCCCGAACCACCTCATCTGGCTCCTCTTGATGTGGAGGAGCAGCGGCTTTACTTTGAGTTCCTCCCGGATGGCAGAGCTTCTCACCCTATCTCTAAGGGAGAGCCCCGCCACACGGCGGAGGAAACTCATTTCGGCCGCTTGTACCCGTGATCTTATCCTTTCGGTCATGACCCAAAGCTCATGACCATAGGTGAGGATGGGAACGTAGATCGACCGGTAAATTGACAGCTTTGCCTTCCGGCTCAGCTCCTTCTTCACCACAACGGATCGGTACAACGTCCGCATTACTGAAGACGCCGCACCGATCCGCCTGTCGATCTCACGATCCACTCTTCCCCCACTCGTGAACAAGACTCCTAGGTACTTGAACTCCTCCACTTGGGGCAGGGTCTCCTCCCCAACCCGGAGATGGCACTCCACCCTTTTCCGGGAGAGAACCATGGACTCGGATTTGGAGGTGCTGATTCTCATTCCGGTCGCTTCACACTCGGCTGCAAACCGATCCAGTGAGAGCTGAAGATCCCGGCCAGATGAAGCCAACAGGACCACATCGTCTGCAAAAAGCAGAGACCTAATCCCGCGGCCACCAAACCGGAACCCCTCAATGCCTTGACTGCGCCTAGAAATTCTGTCCATGAAAGTTATGAACAGAATCGGTGACAAAGGGCCCTGGCGGAGTCCAACCCTCACTGGAAACGTGTCCGACTTACTGCCGGCAATGCGGACCAAGCTCTGACACTGATCATACAGGGAGCGGACTGCTACAATAAGACAGTCCGATACCCCATACTCTCTGAGCACTCCCCACAGGACTTCCCGAGGGACACGGTCGAATGCCTTCTCCAAGTCCACAAAGCACATGTAGACTGGTTGGGCAAACTCCCATGCACCCTCAAGAACCCTGCCGAGAGTATAGAGCTGGTCCACAGTTCCACGACCAGGACGAAAACCACACTGTTCCTCCTGAATCCGAGGTTCGACTATCCGGCGTAGCCTCCTCTCCAGTACACCTGAATAAACCTTACCGGGAAGGCTGAGGAGTGTGATCCCACGATAGTTGGAACACACCCTCCGGTCCCCCTTCTTAAAGAGAGGGACTACCACCCCGGTCTGCCAATCCAGAGGTACTGCCCCCGATGTCCACGCGAGTACCCAAATCGCTATATCCAAAAGGTAATTTGTGTGTTACGTTTTGTATACGTCACTACGTCCCAGAAGCCTTAAGAGGGCGGGATATAAAATACATTCCATTGGTAAAGTTGGCGCCTTTTAGGCATCCGTGCAAATGTTGCAAAAAGCTACTTTAATATCCTAAAAAATGCTTCCATCTCACAGTGATGTCACAATGCAGCAACCCAGCAAACAGAGCCATCCAAAAAATGTGTGCAAGCTCCTGTCAAAATTCATAAAACTTATGCTTTGACTCATTTAACATTGTAAAATTATAAGTCAGAATAAATTAGTCAAAGGTCCTCTTTAAGGACTAAACCCTGCAATGATAATGCTTTTCAATCAGCATTTTGAATGCATTACCTAACAGTTAATTATTTTAGGAGAAAGTAAAGATTTTAACACATGACAAAGTAAGATTCGGGTTTACGTTCACATTTGAAAGGAAATCAAATTAACTCAAGAAAGAGACTACTGTAGACACAGTGTCAGCATGTATTTGTGTGAACTAAATCAATTCAAAATCTCTGTGACCTTAAGTGAGTCCCAAGTCTATGTATCCCTTGACATCAGATCAAACAATGGTGAAACTAAGTTCACATTGGAGGTGGTAGGTGATACAAGAGAACTGTGAGTAGCACACATACGCAATTTCAAGGACAAAACAGGTAATCAGACAAGCGATTCTGTTGCTGCAGCATCTTCTGAATGCAAGCACACAATGCACTCATTTGTGGAAAAAAAACAACTTTTTTTTTTTTTTTTTTTTAAAGCCTCTTAACGGTGGTAGTATTTACCGATACAAGGTTAAGTCAAAAGGTCAGTGTCCATTGACATTTGACGAAAATTTACTCATCTTTAAAGATGTATTGACTTTCCAGTCGAGATGGAATGTGTTACAGTACACTGAACAGTATTACATTACTACAGCTATCCAAGCTTGATATTCCATTGAAGGTTAGCGGCATAGCCTAATGTGAATACTTCACAATCAGAGATTTAGAAATCCAATCCCTGAGTTTTATTATCTCAGATGCAGTGTTTCATTTGAACAAATTTAAGTTTGTCCAACAAAACATACACAAAAAAGCGGTAGACAACACAGAGGGACTGAATAAGAAAAACAACATTAGTAATTTAAAACTGTAATTTATTCACAATAGGATGGAATACATTGGGACATTTCACATACAACATGCAATATTTATTCACATTCTTTAATATTAGACTTTATTTTAACACTGAATCATACACCGTTATTTATAAACCTTAAGTTAAAGTCAAGGCATAATAGAAAACATTGGCATCTCCTGATGATCACAAATACATCTTTTCTATAACCTATTGAAAACAAGCGTTCCCTTAAGTGGACTCTTGTGTTTTGCATAACAGGGCAATATTTTTTTAATCAAAATGTGAAATTTTGGTAAAAGAAATGGACCTAACAAATGTCCACTGTCGTAAAAAGCAGTTGTTTGTTCTTTTACGGTTAGTGTTATATGTTTTTCAACTCAAATTGGCAAAACAAAAAGGAACAATTACGTCATGTATTATGGCAGTAGTATTAGTAATTAGTGTGTGTTTGTGTTTTGAGCCCTTAAATGTCACATGTCTTGTGATTCAAACATTTCCAATTTACTGAGTAATAAGTTCAAAGACAAATCAAACCATTCATTGCATATAAAGATACCTATCATTTCCAAGAAAGAAAAAACAAAACAAAAAAGCTTGAATCTTAAATGAACCTTCAGTTTTTATGTTCATTTTTAGCCCAGTCTTGCCATCCACCGGGGTAATGCTGGACACTGAAATAGGGGATAGAGTGAAATAGTGAACTGGCAGAAATAGTTTGGTTTAAAAATCATAATATATTTCATTTTTTTTAGTATTTGTTTTGAACTTTTAGACACTGCGGTCAAAGTTGGAATTGCCAAAAAAAACTACTGTTGGTTGGCGGCTAAAGTGGATAGTGCACCCCCTCAATTTGTCACATTTCATGTGTCAGGTAAACCGCGACAAATGGGGCCTTATGAATCCCCTTTCTGTGTATAAGAACAGGGGCATGTGACCAAAGGGCCACAAAACTCTTGAGAACTAGCGTCCTCTACAGCGCACATTTGTGTGCATAACAGACAAATACAACATTCAATTCAATTGGTAAATTCTCTGTTTTGGGATTGTTTTAAAAAAGCAAAAAAAAGGTAGTTGTAAAAAGTCTTACTCTTTGTATCCCAGCGAGATGGCTGTGTCTAGTGCAGTCTTGCTCCGGATGCCTTTCAGGCAAGTGAACACTACGTTGTCTGCTTGTCCAGGCATCTCACCGCCATACTGCTTCCTGAATTCTTCAGGAACAAGCTGCAGGGCTCCGTTCACTTGGCCCACTGCAAAAACAAGTACTTACAAACAAGCTAAACAGGCAAAACAGGTGACGTTTTGTGATAAATAAATGAATAACATAATTTTAGTGTATATATATAGCAGACCTGCTTTAGTGCAGGGGTGTCAAAGTCAAGGCCTGAGGGAATGAATTATCTATGGCCCCCGGGATTATATTTAATTAGTATTTGAAACGGCCCGCAGGCCACATCCGCCTGCTGCTGTTTTGCATGCACCAATACTCCATCAGTGTTGGCACTAGGAATTTTCAAAATGGGGTGCCAGGGACCCCATCAAGTCATAAAAATGAGGTCCCGCAGTAAATTTTTGGGGTGTCTTGAAAACAAATGATGAATGTATCCATTATCCGGTTATATCTCACATTCTATATTGTGTTTTGGAAAAAGGTTGTCATAAACATTACTTATAATACAAAACTATTTTGTATGCATACGTACATTTATTCAGTTACAAACATTTATGCCTTTTCTTCTTTCCTTCATGGATCTAAACTTTACCACGCCCGGTAGATTTTTCTAAATTTTTATTGTAATATTTTCCGAATGTGTTTGTTCTATTTTTGGCCAAAGTAAGACAAAGAAAAGAATCTGAAGATTTTAATAGTCCGAACCGCGTGTGCACAGATTTTTCCTCCATGTGGCCCCTGAGCTAAAATGAGTTAGACACCCCTGCTTTAGTATATATAATACAGTACCGCGCACCAGCCAGATGAGTACTATACAGTATGTGTTATGCGCATAACTACACTGAGTAAGTATAACATTGATTATTAGTTCACTTTTTGCACTTCTTTATGTCTCCTAAGTTTAGGTGACAGTGCGCCAAATTTAATTATATTGCTCACACTTTTAGTCTCAACCACCCAACTGTCGTCGCCACCATCATTAAAGATTGTATCCTTCCTATGAAAGTGAGTGTTAACTAAGCAGCGTATGTGTCTTAAAAGGTTGTGATAGTGCTTTGGCCTGAAGACCAGGTAACAGTTCGAGATGCCACCTCAGTAGAAGCATTTAAGTCTCACCTTAAAACTCATTTGTATACTCTAGCCTTTAAATATACTCCCTTTTTAGACCAGTTGATCTGCCGTTTCTTTTCTTTTTCTTCTATGTCCCACTCTCCCTTGTGGAGGGGGTCCGGTCCGATCCGGTGGCCATGTACTGCTTGCCTGTGTATCGGCTGGGGACATCCCTGCGCTGCTGATCTGCCTCCGCTTGGGATGGTTTCCTGCTGGCTCCGCTGTGAACGGGACTCTCGCTGCTGTGTCGGATCCGCTTTGGACTGGACTCTCGCGACTGTGTTGGATCCATTATGGATTGAACTTTCACAGTATCATGTTAGACCCGCTCGACATCCATTGCTTTCCTCCTCTCCAAGGTTCTCATAGTCATCATTGTCACCGACGTCCCACTGGGTGTGAGTTTTCCTTGCCCTTATGTGGGCCTACTGAGGATGTCGTAGTGGTTTGTGCAGCCCTTTGAGACACTAGTGATTTAGGGCTATATAAGTAAACATTGATTGATTGATTGATTGATCAACATTGTATTGCAGTGAGCCCTTATGTTTATGTAGCATAGAGTTAAAAGATTGAAACGTTAAAACGTAAAAAGGGCCAAAAAGGCGTTAATGGCCAGGAAGGTGTGGTTTATGCGGTTTAGGTGTTCATTTAGGTAGGAGTTCAAATAGGGTTTGAGTGATGTAAACAATACATGATAGAAAGTGGCCTACGATAGATATTTTAATTCTATCATATCGTGAGAATACATGATGACACATTCTAGCAGTGTCCCACAAAACAGAGAGTGACAAGTTCTAACAGGTTGCAACAAATGGCTAATGTTTGTCTATTCACGGTGCGGAAATGTTTTTGCCGGTTATTAATAATCCTTGTCCACGTGGTGGCAAATTTACTCGCAAATGCGCCTAAAAATAGACTGTGACTCGAAAAAAAATGAAAAAAACTTTTGCACATGTGCAAATAGGGATTTCAACCCTTTCATGAATCCATCCAAATTTGATCAAACATTCAAACTCACATTGTAAACGATCAATGACTCCATACAAAGCTAAGAACCGGAGATTCACGAAATACATGTAAAATTGTGTCCGAGAAGGGGGACCTTGAACCCTGGTTTAGTGTGGCTTAGGCTTAATAAGTAATTGTTTAAGGCAGGGGTGCCCATTACGTCGATCTCGGAGGGTGTGTCAGTCGATCTCAAGCCGGGCATTAAAAAATATACATAAAAATGAGCAATCATCAATCATACCAAGACTTCACTTTCGTCAGTTGTTTGACATTCTCGGCACCAGAGGATCTTGTGAGATGACGCTGGCTGCTGCGAGCTCATATTTAAGAAAAAAATCACTAACAGGGCGGACGCAGAGGAACACATTTTATTTCTAGAGACTCCGTACCTACTGTCAAAACTCTAAAGACCGACTGCACAGTTCCCGTCTTCACCATAAAAGACCTGTTTCATCCTGCCTGTGCTAACAAAATAAGAGTCTCAGAAAGCTAGCGTGCACAAGCTAGTAAGCTACGGAGTTTGATGCCAATGTATTTCTCCCCCGCCCTCAGCGACCGCTTTCTCACTTGCTTGCCCACCCGCACAGTCACTGACGTCACTCACCTGCTGCCAGACATTAAAGGGCCACACACATATGCTACTCTCATAACAAAGTGTTTAAAAACGGGTATGCAAGTTGGACAAATGAGATGCCAAATCCAACCACTTTCATGTGGTATTGGACAGAAAGGAGGACTTTTTTTTTTTCCTCCATTTGAAAATGCGGACGTTATCAGCACCACTGTCTAATTCCAATCAATGCAAGTCATCAGAATCAAATACACCAACTTATATTCTTGTCTTCATGAAAGAAAGGAATCTATGTGTGTTAAACATGCTTGTATTATCATTAAACACCATTAACTTGTTAACAAAAATGTCTCTTTCATAAATAAATAAATAGGAATGAGGTAGATCTCCTCGACTTGGTCAATTGAAAAGTAGCTCGCCTGCAGAAAAAGTGTGAGCGCCCCTGGTTTAAGGGGTCATCCAGCTTAGTGTCGACACAGCCTTAGACTTAGACAAACGTTATTGATCCACAAGGGAAATTGTTCAACTTGGGCACTTTCTTTCACATTTTGAGCTTTTGTGTTTTTATTAGCTGAAAAATTGAGCACAGCTAAAATTGTTTAAAGAAGATCTGAGATTGTATTAGACTTTTCTTATTGGTTTGAAGAATTTTTATTATGGGGGTTTTAGACGGTATTAGGGCTGGGCGATATATCGCGGGTTTGTCTCTGTGCCATATAGAAAATGACTATATTGTGATATTTGAGTATATGTTCTCACACAGTTGTTTTTGGCTGCAGGCATTACATTACAGGCTCTTCCCACTCCTTTTTGTGTCTCCTTCACACAGACAGTAAGCGCACCTTCTCACACACGTCACATACGTATAAGCCCTCACGGAGAGAAGTAGCACCATGGGGGCGTTAGCTGTGATGCTAGCAGAGCCGTGCGAGTGGTAATGCAAGAGAAAGAAGGTGCGAATGAAGGAATAAATAATTCACAAGAAAAACAACAGTGGGTCTACAGTATCGTCTGGCGGTGGTTCGGCTTCAAGCGGGAATATATCGAATAGACAACTTTAATTTGTCATGTGTGGGGCACAAGTGTTGCTACAAAAAGTAGCATTACTGCTAATATGTAGCATCATTTTAAAAGTGACCTGCTAATAACTTTAGTAAATACAGTTTTGGTAAATTGACTTAGTTGTGATTTCCTTCTCTGCATGAAAGTTTAAAAGTAGCATATATTAGTGCAGTATGAACAAGAATGTTTTAATGTAGACACATAGAATCATCATACTGCTTTGATTATATGCATCAAGTGTTCATTCAAGGCTAAGGCAAAATATCGTAAATCGCGATATGGCCTAAAAAAGGATGCCACCCGAACGCCTCCCTAGGGATGTGTTTAGGGCACGTCCAGCTGGTAGGAGGCCACGGGGAAGACCCAGGACACGTTGGGAAGACTATGTCTCCCGGCTGGCCTGGGAACGGCTCGGGATCCCCCGGGAAGAGCTAGACGAAGTGGCTGGAGATAGGGAAGTCTGGGCTTCCCTGCTTAGGCTGCTGCCCCCGCGACCCGACCTCGGATAAGCGGAGGATGATGGATGGATGGATGGATGGATGGCCTAAAAATATCGCGGTATTAAAAAAAAGGCAATATCGCCCAGCCCTACCATGACGTCACGCGCACATCGTCTGCTACTTCCTGTACAGGCAAGGCTTTTTTATTAGCGAACAAAAGTTGTGAACTTTATCGTCGATGTTCTCTACTAAATCCTTTCAGCAAAAATATGGCAATATCGCGAAATGATCAAGTATGACACATAAAATGGACCTGCTAGCCCCGTTTAAAATAAGAAAATCTCATTTCAGTAGGCCTTTAAATGCCTACTGAAACCCACTACTACCCACCACGCAGTCTGATAGTTTATATATCAATGATGAAATATTAACATTGCAACACATGCCAATACGGCCTTTTTAGTTTTACTAAATTGCAATTTTAAATTTCCCGGGAGTTTCTTCTTGAAAACGTCACGTAATGATGACGTGTACGCGTGACGTCACGGGCTGTTAGGGAATATGAGCGTTGCGCACACACACAGCTAAAAGTCGTCTGCTTTAACGGCATGATTACACAGTATTTTGGCGATCTGTGTTGCTGAATCTTTTGCAATTTGTTCAATTAATATTGGAGAAGTCAAAGTCAAAAGATGGAGTTGGGAAGCTTTAGCCTTCAGCCACACAAACACACGGTGATTTCTTATTTAAAATTCCCGGAGGTGAAACTTTACTTTGATTGATTGATTGATACTTTTATTAGTAGATTGCACAGTTCAGTACATATTCCGTACAATTGACCACTAAATGCTAACACCCGAATAAGTTTTTCAACTTGTTTAAGTCGGGGTCCACGTTAATCAATTAATGGTACTATGGATCACAGCGAACATGGATCCCGACTGAATGTCAACCAGCAGGTTTCGGTGAGAATATTGTGGTAAAAAGTCGCTTCTTACCGGAAATCAGCTGAGCTTGTGCCACCCATAAAGCTGCCGTCGTCTTCCCTAAGACACTGCGCATCAAGACATCCGTGGACACACACCTCCGACTATCAGGTACTATTAAACTCACTTAAACACTAGCAACAATAGAAAGATAAGGGATTTCCCGGAATTATCCTAGTAAATGTGTCTAAAAACATCTGAATTCGTCCCAATGCAATCGCGTTTTTTTTTTAACTTGTTTTTTCTTATAGTCCGTCGCTATCAATATCCTCAAACACAAATCTTTCATCCTCGCTCAAATGGGGAAATTGTCATTTTCTCGGTCCGAATAGCTGTTTTTGTTGGAGGCTCCCATTAAAAACAATGTGAGGATGTGAGGAGCCATCAACATGTGACTTTGTCTGCAAAAATCCGGTAGAGGCAGGGCTTTTCTGTTAGCGAGCGAAAGTTGCGAACTTTATCGTGGCTGTTCTCTACTAAATCCTTTCAGCAAAAATATAGCAATATCCCGAAATGATCAAGTATGACACATAGAATGGACCTGCTATCCCCGTTTAAATAAGAAAATCTCATTTCAGTAGGCCTTTAAGTGCATCCTGAAATTGAACCCTAATGCCAAAACTGTAACTTTTTGTGCGTATTTTGTGTATGCAGTTCTCCCGTCCAAAGGCAAAACCCAGTAACTCAATTTTGGTCAAAACTGAGCTGATAATAATTTTGGAGTTCCTAGGTGACATGCTTTACATTAGTGTATGCGATATTGTCATTTGTTCCGTAAGTAAGCTGTTACGCACATGGCAGGACCTAGCAACTACCACATAACCATGTAGATACAACAGAAAAACCTAGTATCTCAAGGGACCAATCGGAGCTTCTTTGTCAGTCGCCTTATTGTCTTTAATGAGACATTTGCACGAATGGGGGCCGACGGTCAACCTGATTATGTGATATTATGGCACGAGGGGATATTTGGAAGATTGGCCCGGGACGTTGCAAGCACCTTCATTAAATGTATTGTTCTTGATTTTTCCCCTTGCGTACTCTTTTGGGCAGATAACTGTGGAGGTCAAAATAAAAACTGGACGCTGTACACGGCTCTTGCCCATTGTGCAAACGCAGAATGGGGCCCACCCCGAGATTGTGATAAAATATCTGGAGAAAGCCAGGGCACACGTTCATGAGAGATGATTCAATCCATGGCTCAATCGGCAAGAAAACCAAAGCTCAAGAAAACATCTATACGTTTGATGACTTTGTAAATCTTTGCAAGACAGCATCAAGATAGATTGATTTTCCTTTGTTTTCTCAAAATCAGCTGGAAGCGAGTTACTAGGTTTTGCCTTTGGACGGGAGAGTTGCGGACAGTAACAAACATTTCAAGTTGGGGGAAACAACACCCACGGGGGACGTTAATGGATCCAGGGATGACGCCGTACTCTCGGAGCTCCCACGGCTCTCTGACGTCTATAACAACAGCCTTTCCCCCGGCCAGGAGCCGCCTCAGCTGGGCATAAGTCAAATCTGTGCTCGCTGTCACGGAGGCCACGCTGCGGGTGCCGAGCCACAACTCTGCGGTTGAAAGAACGACCAAACAACTTACCACATATTGTAAATGCACACAATCCACATTTTGTGTCAAATACAAAGCGACACCCACGCTAAAAGTAGGAACATTTCTTATAATAATAATAATTAAAGTAAAGGAGAGAACTCACTGGTGCAACATGGCCGCGTGTAAACACCGGACAATGTTCGTCTGCTCGGGGCAGAGGCACTACGTGGAAGGACATGACTGTTCCCAACCAGCCGGCGGTCAGCTCTGAAAGCTTTCAGACACCAGCAGCGAAACATATTTAATTAATAAACACACAACTAACTTGATTGTAACACGACTTTTGGTGAGAGGTAATGGAGCGTAAGTAAGCGTCACCTCTCTTGTAATCATTTATAGCGCATGCGCGAAGTACGGGTCGTTCAAAGGACAAAACGCAGGCTCTGTACACTGCAGTGGTTCTCAACCTTTTGTCAGTGATGTACCCCCCTGTGAACATTTTTTTTAATTCAAGTACCCCCTAATCAGAGCAAAGCATTTTTGGTTAAAAAAAAAGAGATAAAGAAGTAAAATACAGCACTGTTATCAGTTTCTGATTTATTAAATTGTATAACAGTGCAAAATATTGCTCATTTGTAGTGGTCTTTCTTGAACTCTTTGGAAAAAAAGATATAAAAATAACTAACAACTTGTTGAAAAATAAACAAGTGATTCAAATATAAATAAAGATTTCTACACATCGAAGGAAACATCAACTTAAAGTGCCCTCTTTGGGGATTGTAATAGAGATCCATCTGGATTCATGAACTTAATTCTAAACATTTCTTCACAAACAAAGACATCTTTAACATCAATATTTATGGAACTTGTCCTCAATAAATCTAGCTGTCAACACCGAATATTGCATTGTTGCATTTCTTTTCACAGGTTATGAACTTACATTCATATTTTGTTTAAGTATTATTCAATAAGTATATTTAAATGATAAATGGGTTGTACTTTTATAGCGCTTTTCTACCTTCAAGGTACTCAAAGCGCTTTGACACTACTTCCACATTTACACACACACTGATGGAGGGAGCTGCCATACAAGGCACTAACCAGCACCCATCAGGAGCAAGGGTGAAGTGTCTTGATCAGGACACAACGGACGTGACGAGGTTGGTACTAGGTGGGGATTGAACCAGGGACCCTCGGGTTGCACACGGCCACTCTTCCACTGCGCCACGCCCTCCCTATTTATATTTATAAAGGATTTTTGAATAGTTGCTATTTTTAGAATATTTAAAAAAAAATCTCACGTACCCCTTGGTATACCTTCAAGTACCCCCATTTGAGAACGCGTTCCCCTGGGGGTACTTGAAGGTATGCCAAGGGGTACGTGAGATTTAAAAAAATAATATTCCAAAAATAGCAACAATTCAAAAATCCTTTATAAATATATTTTTTGAATAATATTTCAACAAAATATGAATGTATGTTTAAATCAGGGGTTCCAAACCCATTTTAGCTCAGCGGCCGCATGGAAGAAAATGCATGAGAGGCAGGCGGTTAAAATCATGGCATAATAACTTAAAAATACAACTACAACAACTTCAGATTGTTTTTTTCTTTGTTTGTTTTTTGCCAAAATAGAACAAGCACATTTTGAAAATGTACATTTCACAAATAATTGTTTTGTCAAAACACTTCAAGTTAGTGAAAAATTCTGAGGAAAAAATGTTTGATCATATTACGCCTGTACTGGCTCACCTGCACTGGCTTCCTGTGCACTTAAGATGTGACTTTAAGGTTTTACTACTTACGTATAAAATACTACACGGTCTAGCTCCATCCTATCTTGCCGATTGTATTGCACCATATGTCCCGGCAAGAAATCTGCGTTCAAAAGACTCCGGCTTATTAGTGATTCCTAAAGCCCAAAAAAAGTCTGCGGGCTATAGAGCGTTTTCCGTTCGGGCTCCAGTACTCTGGAATGCCCTCCCGGTAACAGTTCGAGATGCTACCTCAGTAGGAGCATTTAAGTCTCACCTTAAAACTCATCTGTATACTCTAGCCTTTAAATAGACCTCCTTTTTAGACCAGTTGATCTGCCGCTTCTTTTCTTTCTTCTATGTCCCCCCCTCCCTTGTGGAGGGGGTCCGGTCCGATGACCATGGATGAAGTACTGGCTGTTCAGAGTCGAGACCCAGGATGGACGGATCGTCGGGACCCAGGATGGACCGCTCGCCTGTATCGATTGGGGACATCTCTACGCTGCTGATCCGCCTCCGCTTGAGATGGTCTCCTGTGGACGGGACTCTCGCTGCTGTCTTGGATCCGCTTGAACTGAACTCTCGCGGCTGTGTTGGAGCCACTATGGATTGAACTTTCACAGCATCATGTTAGACCCGCTCGACATCCATTGCTTTCGGTCCCCCAGAGGGGGGGTTGCCCACATCTGAGGTCCTCTCCAAGGTTTCTCATAGTCAGCATTGTCACTGGCGTCCCACTGGATGTGAATTCTCCCTGCCCACTGGGTGTGAGTTTTCCTTGCCCTTTTGTGGGTTCTTCCGAGGATGTTGTAGTCGCAATGATTTGTGCAGTCCTTTGAGACATTTGTGATTTGGGGCTATATAAATAAACATTGATTGATCGATGTGCAGTTTCAAATTACAATGAAGAACACAATGAATTGAAGACTTCACCTCAGTATATAAGTTCATAAACTGTGAAAAGAAATGCAACAATGCAATATTCAATGTTGACAGCTAGATTTTTGGTGGACATGTTCCATAAATATTGATGTTAAAGATTTCTTTTTTTTGTGTAGAAATGTTTAGAATTAAGTTCATGAATCCAGATGGATCTCTATTACAATCCCCAAAGAGGGCACTTTAAGTTGATGATTACTTCTATGTGGAGAATTTTTTATTTATAATTGAATCACTTGTTTATTTTTCAACAAGTTTTTAGTTATTTTTATATCTTTTTTCTAATAGTTCAAGAAAGACCACTGCAAATGAGCAACATTTTGCACTGTTTTACAATTTAATAAATCAGAAACTGATGACATAGTGCTGTATTTTACTTCTTTATCTCTTTTTTTTTTCAACCAATAATGCTTTGCTCTGATTAGGGGATACTTGAATTAAAAAAAATTTTCACAGGGGGTACATCACTGAAAAAAGGTTGAGAACCACTGCATTAAAACATCTGCTTTCAAAGTTCAAGTATCCAGCTGGATCTTGCAGGACACTAGGAAGGGTAGGAGATTATGTTAACTGGCTAGTAGGTCCCTTTTTTTAGCTTTCCGAATCGTAAACGACATTATTCAAGATTGTAAACACGAAGCTTTCTCGTATTATTCCGGCGTGTTTCCAAAATTCCCCGTTGGACGTGAACGCAACACCCCAGTTTGCCATATTGCTTCCGAGTGCGTCACGTGTTGTTTACTTGCTGCGCTACTTGACGCCAATACGAAACCAGGCAACATCCGTAAAGTCCAGGTCAACATTGACTATATTCCGCATTAAGGTCATGTCAGGTGGTTTGGCTTCATTTGGCGATGACATTATTGTCACGCGTACTGGCGTTAAAGCCACTCATTCATCGTGCAATTAGTTTCGCAAGTCTTCGGCTAGCTTGTTTGCTAGCCAGCGAGAGTTAGCATCGTCAGTGTTAGCCATCTTCAGAAAAGAGGTGAGTTGTCTTTCCTTGCGTCTGCTGCAGCCCCAATACTGCGAGCAGTCTGTCACCTTGCAGGCCTATCTGATTGCCTTATTTTTCTGGTTGAAATGTGGTCAATCAAGGCTTCAATGGCGTGAGTGGATACAGTAGTAAATGGTTTCGATTATCCTCCTACACTTATGACGTGTTGAAGTCTCAGAAAGAATGTCCATCCATTGCATACCGCTTGTCCCTGCAGCTGAGATAGGCTCCAGCGATAATACCTTGACTACTAATCCGAGATCATTGCTTTCGACATGCTTCTTTTACTTGCGAGGCCATGTTTAAAGTTAAAGTACCAATGATTGTCACACACATACTATCCATTCATCCATCCATTTTCTACCGCTTATTCCCTTTTGGGGTCGCGGGGGGCGCTCAGCTACAATCGGGCAGAAGGCGGCGTACACCCTGGACAAGTCGCCTCCTCATCGCATGGCCAACACAGATAGACAGACAACATTCACACTCACATTCACACACTAGGGACAATTTAGTGTTGCCAATCAATCAACCTATCCCCAGGTGCATGTCTTTGGAAGTGGGAGGAAGCCGGAGTACCCGGAGGGAGCCCACGCGTTCACGGAGAGGACATGCAAACTCCACACAGAAAGGTCCCGAGCCTGGGATTGAACCCAGGACTGCAGGACCTTCGTATTGTGAGGCAGACACACTAACCCTTCTTCCACCGTGAAGCCACACACATACTAGATGTGGCAAAATTATTCTCTGCATTTGACCCATCACCCTCTATCACCCCCTGGGAGGTGAGGGGAGCAGTGGGCAGCAGTGGTGCCGCACCCGGGAATCATTTATGGAGATTTAACCCCCAATTCCAACCCTTAAAGGCCTACTGAAATGAGATTTTCTTATTTAAACGGGAATAGCAGGTCCATTCTATGTGTCATACTTGATCATTTCGCGATATTGCCATATTTTTGCTAAAAGGATTTAGTAAATAAATAAATGATAAATGGGTTGTACTTGTATAGCGCTTTTCTACCTTCAAGGTACTCAAAGCGCTTTGACACTACTAGTAGAGAACATAAACGATAAAGTTCGCAGCTTTTGGTCGCCAATAGAAAAGCCCTGCCTGTACCGGAAGTATGTGCGCGTGACGTCACGAGTTGCATGGCTCCACACATGTTCCCATTGTTTGTAATGGGAGCCACCTGCAGTAAGAGCAATTCGGACCGAGAAAGCAACAATTTCCCCATTAATTTGAGCGAGGGTGAAAGATTTGTGAATTAGGCAGTTGATAGTGAAGGAATAGAAAGAAAAAAAAGCGACGGCAGTGTGAGCGTTTCAGATGTAATTAGACACATTTACTAGGATAATTCAGGAAGATCCCTTATCTGCTTATCGTTTTAATAATGTTTTAGTGAGATTTTAAATGTTGTAAAGACATACCTCGAAGTAGGATGGCTGCGGTGAACACCCAATATAGTAGCTTTGAGTGCATTCTACTGGTAGATTACAATACTTAACAGTAGGCCGGAAGATCCTCCAAGCCTTGTTGCTTGGCCGCTACAACAATTACACGGCCACTATGTTGAAATACTTTGTCACAACCCGGGTAATTCCTCAAAGTTTGAACTGGGTTTTGATGTGCTTGAGAGTCGCAGCTACACCCGTTAGCTGTGTTGTTTGCATTCTGTGTTGTTAGCATTCTGTCTTGCATTGTCAGTCCACATCATTAACGCCAAAGGCTCACTCTGAGGAGCTGATGATATTGAAAATGAAGTGCATCAACAGTTCATCTCCACTTAACATTCCCTGGATACGTAATAGCAGTCTTGTTTGCATTAAATGGCGCATCAGTACTGGTATGTGTCGCGTCTTGTCTTTTGACATTGCCCATGCCAGAGGCTCACCAATATAGAGATGAGTTATTTATGAAGCTGGAGTTGAATATGAAGTGCATCAAAATGTTATCTGCCAAAAGTTTGTCAAGTTAATTGTCACGGTAAAGATACAGGAGTGTCGGGATTAGCCGCCATGTTGTAACCATTGTTCACTCTCAACCCGCAAACAGAAGTCCTGCTTGGTAAATGTCTATCAATTGCCACAACCTTATAATAATAAAAATAGACAAACTGTAACACATTTAAGACAATAATACGTAGAGTACCGTATTTCTTTGAATTGCCGCCGGGGCGCTAATTAATTTAAAACCTCTTCTCACTCCCGCGCTTACCAAAGGCATGCGGTAAAAGTAAGCATGCGCTATCCATCCATCCATCCATCATCTTCCGCTTATCCGAGGTCGGGTCGCGGGGGCAACAGCCTAAGCAGGGAAACCCAGACTTCCCTCTCCCCAGCCACTTCGTCTAGCTCTTCCCGGGGGATCCCAAGGCGTTCCCAGGTCAGCCGGGAGACATAGTCTTCCCAACGTGTCCTGGGTCTTCCCCGTGGCCTCCTACCGGTTGGACGTGCCCTAAACACCTCCCTAGGGAGGCGTTCGGGTGGCATCCTGACCAGATGCCCGAACCACCTCATCTGGCTCCTCTCGATGTGGAGGAGCAGCGGCTTTACTTTGAGTTCCTCCCGGATGGCAGAGCTTCTCACCCTATCTCTAAGGGAGAGCCCCGCCACACGGCGGAGGAAACTCATTTCGTCCGCTTGTACCCGTGATCTTATCCTTTCGGTCATGACCCAAAGCTCATGACCATAGGTGAGGATGGGAACGTAGATCGACCGGTAAATTGAGAGCTTTGCCTTCCGGCTCAGCTCCTTCTTCACCACAACAGATCGATACAACGTCCGCATTACTGA
The DNA here is from genome assembly GCF_033978795.1 of Nerophis ophidion. Classification (NCBI taxonomy): domain Eukaryota; kingdom Metazoa; phylum Chordata; class Actinopteri; order Syngnathiformes; family Syngnathidae; genus Nerophis; species Nerophis ophidion. Next base: position 62,669,957 of record NC_084621.1, read on the forward strand.
AGACGCCGCACCGATCCGCCTGTCGATCTCACGATCCACTCTTCCCTCACTCATGAACAAAACTCCTAGGTACTTGAACTCCTCCACTTGGGGCAGGGTCTCCTCCCCAACCCGGAGATGGCATTCCACCCTTTTCCGGGCGAGAACCATGGACTCGGACTTGGAGGTGCTGATTCTCATGCCGGTCGCTTCACACTCGGCTGCGAACCGATCCAGATTTCAAATTACCAGTATTGAAATCAGCCTCCTCCATTTTGAAAATCATGAAATGGGAAGTGTCACTCTTGATGTCGCGAGTTTGACCAGAGGGTAATACTAAGCATGCGCTAATTATTTTGGGAAGCGAGTTGGACCCGGCAGTAATTCAAGGCAGGCGCATACTATATGCCTTGCGGCAATTCAAGGAAATACGGTATTCAATATTTTTTATTAGATTTTTAAAAACATTTGCGATGTTGCGAATCTGCCATTTTTGATGTGCGTTGTAGCTAGGGATGACAGTATTGGGTTAATAAATCAAGCAAGTCACTTGTCTCGTGATAATAAAATAAGCTACACATTAACATTTCTCCATGCATCCTGCTGATTTGGCACATGAAAAAGAAAATACTTATGAATAACAGCAGGTTAAAGTTGACACTGCAAGTACAAAGAGCAGCTTGAAAAACTGTGGTTGTGTTGTGTGCTAACGCCAATGTTTTAACCTCCAAAGCTCCAAATGCGTCTTAAGGACCCCCTGTCCTTGACAGCCGCCAGCATGACAAAGCGGACAAATAAACCAAGAAAACCTCGAGATGAAGAATCGTCAGATGAAGTCAGTGGTAAGTCGCTCATTGAGCGTTATCAATTTGCTATAGTACTCAGTATGGTTTGGTTACTGAATGGGATGGATCCTAAATTAAGGCCCATATTAATATTGTACTATGGATTTTTATTAATATAATAATTTGATACTTGTGCACACTGATTTTTCATTTGCATCTGTTAATTCATAACTGAAATAGTTAGACTGGCTGAAGTACAACAGTTATAGTTCAACATTCATATGCATTTTAGATGTATAATTACTATGTCTTGCAAGACCATGGGCAGCACGGTGGAGGAGGGGTTAGTGCGTCTGCCTCACAATACGAAGGTCCTGGGTTCGATCCTGCGCTCAGGATCTTTCTGTGTGGAGTTTGCATGTTCTCCCCGTGACTGCGTGGGTTCCCTCCGGTTACTCCGGCTTCCTCCCACTTCCAAAGACATGCACCAGGGAATAGGTTAAATGGGAACACTAAATTGTCCCTAATGTGTGAATGTGAGTGTGAATGTTGTCTATTTGTGTTGGCCCTGTGATGAGTTGGCGACTTGTCCAGGGTGTACTCCGCCTTCCGCCCGAATGCAGCTGAGATAGGCTCCAGCACTCCCCGCGACCCTGAAAGGGATAAGCGGTAGAAAATGGATGGATGGATGCAAGACCATTGATACACAGTATAACTAAATCCAGTGAAATATAGTAACTCAGTAGAAATTACTGTTAATTATCGTCCCCAATTATTTGTAACATTTATTACACTAGCGCTTTTTTGCAGCCGGCCACTGTAGCGTGGTTGCTCCTTTCAAACTGATTTGCAAAATTGATTGTTACATCGGACTATTACGTGCATTTTGGGGCGGCATAGCTCGGTTGGTAGAGTGGCCGTGCCAGCAACTTGAGGGTTGCAGGTTCGATTCCCGCTTCTGCCATCCTAGTCACTGCCGTTGTGTCCTTGGGCAAGACACTTTACCCACCTGCTCCCAGTGCCACCCACACTGGTTTAAAAATGTAACTTAGATATTGGGTTTCACTATGTAAAAGCGGTTTGAGTCACTAGAGAAAAGCGCTATATAAATATAATTCACTTCACTTCACATTTTTCTTACTTAGGATTGACTTGCCAGCATGTGACGAAAGCGGTGGACTTGAGCTCGGTGAAGAAAGCGATGTTGTCCAGCTTGTGGCTAGTGTGTGCTGAGTGTCTAAAGGAAAGGACTATGATCAACAATGAGCCTGCAGCATCTCAAGACATCTTAATTTGCCTCAAATGTGGTTTTCAAGTAAGTCTTCCTGCAGATGCACACAAAGGACCTCAGCACAGTCAAGATACACATTTAGAGACGTATTTATCCCTATACTATAAGCCATTCATTAAGATTTGCAATGAGATGAAAGGGTCAAAGGTTTGCTGTGGATTTATTTTGATTAATCACGATTAAATATAATCTAATTCTTTTTTCCCTAACATCTTATATTGAGCATGAACAATGGAGTACAACCCCTCTGCACAGATAAACACAAGTTATAATGCTAAGATTTTTCTCCCAATTTTTTAAAGTTGAGCTTTAATGTCATTTATTATTATTTTATATTATTTTTTTTACTTTATTCTAACAACCCACCGGCCACACCCCTTCAAAAAACAAGTAAATGAAAATAGATAGATTCAATTAAATAAATAAATGCAATTTAAATATAAAAAAAGTCTTGACGGCTTGAAATTAATTCATTAGTTAGTATAATAATACAATTTTAAAAAGTAAAAGAAAAATAAGAAATGAAAAAAAATGGAGATCATATTTTGTTAAAATTATATAAAATGAGCTCAACATCACAGGGTAGCAAGTCATGAAGTTGTTGCAGTAGCGAAGTTGTTAAACCCATATTAAGCATGTTTCATTTAGCAAAAGTAAAGAATCTAATAAAAAAAGGGAATATATCAGGTGTCAGCAAACCAAAATGTTGAAAGAGCCATATTGGACCAAAAATACAAAAAAACAAATCTGTCTGCAGCCGCTAAAAATGAAAAGCCGTATGCAAGTCTTATAATGAAGGCAACACATGATGTACGTGTCTAAATTAGCTATGATAGCCTACTATCAAAATGACTATGTGTCGCAGGCACATGTCGCAAATCTTCATTGACAGAAATGTTAAAATGTAATATTTATTCTACACATTTTTACAACATTAGAAACCATTAGTAAATCAGAGGCTACTCAGAAGGTGAGATAACTCCTGGAAATTACTGTCTTTTAATGGCCAAAGGTATAGATGTGTGTGTCCAAGTTAAAGGAAACAGCAGGCTGTATTCTTTTAATACATTTATTACAATCTTTGGCCATTTAAGAAATGTTTGCTGTGGTCTGGAACAACATGGCATACAAACAACTATTTGAAATGCAGCCAATATTACATACAGGTGATGTGTCATGAAACATGCAAAACAAAATTTTACACTTTGAGAATAAAAGTAGAGGATATTGTCTCAAATATGCCTACAAATGAGGCATAATGATACAACGTGTATATACAACTAGCCTAAATAGCATGTAAGCATTGATTAGCTTGCACTCATGCACTGACCAAATATGCGTGATTAGCACTCCAACAAGTCAATAACATCAGTAAAGCTCACCGTTGTGCATTCACGCACAGCATGAACCTGTGGACAAAATGACCCAACCCCCAAAAATTTTTTTCACCCATCTTTTTCCATTTTCAATACTTTTTAAAAAATGCTCCAGGGAGCCACTAGGGCGGCACTTAAGAGCCCCATGCGGCTCGAGAGCCGCAGGTTGCTAACACCCGGAATGCATATTCACTTAACATGCTTATCAAACATTTTTAATTCCATGTTCATGTTATGTCAAATTTTCTATAATCATACATTTATTCACATTGATGTGGACCTGATAAATCCTTCTGCAGCGTATTGATAATACTTTGTCAATCGACTGTTCCATCATGTTTTCTATTTTTATTTTAAATGCATTGCCAGAGTTTTTTCAGGAATTTTTAGTTAATCTACACTGCAGATGGGTTAATTACATTACATTTTTTAATCTGATCAGTAATAGAGTAACCCATTTTGACAGCCCTATACACAATACAGTATACTGTATAGAAACAATAAAATCCCAGAACAAAAAGTAATGTTTTCCACAGTATTGTAAGTGGCAGTGTGTATCAGAGATGCAAAAACAACACACCACATAAAAACACATTTTTTAAATTCAACTTCAGTAGCTCAGTCTGTAAACACTTGGCCTGCGCGCCGCAAGGTCATAGATTTGTATTCCATTGAACATAAAAAAAGCAAATTGGGGCTGGTTGTTGGAGAGATTCTTGTCACCACCTGAGCACGCTTGCTGCCCTTGATGAAGCCACCAAACACACACAACTGCTTAACAGCACCACACATGCCTGCATGCAGCGGAGGAAAGGAGCACTCTCCCTATTATGACTAATAACACAGATCAACTAATCTGATCTGGAATATTTATTCAACATTATTATGTTTTCATTATATAAATTAATCGAATGATGAAAATAAGTTTTAATATTAAAATGTATTAACAAACATTTTTAATTTGAGTGCAATTTAGCTTAAGGTCACATATGTTGTACAGTTATTTCTGTTGTCTTATTTTGTTTGGTAAAAGTAGGGCGTGTTGCATGTGCACCACGGTGTTTTGTACCAATCGGACAACAGATTATATGACTAACATTTGTTATATTATGTACTACTTTACAGGGCTGTAACCACTCAGGGATTGAACATGCTGTCAAGCACCACAAAGCTTTCCATCCTGAGTCACACTGCATCACCATAAGCTTGAGCACATGGAGGGCCTGGTGAGAAATGTCTCAAATTCGGATAAAATGCAGAAACTAAATATTTTAGTAATGTATGTTTCTTGACCAGCCAATATCTACAACTTCCAATGTCTTTCCTATAAAGTGCCCCCCACAGTCAAGTTGTTCTTCTTTTATGTCAATAAGAAAAGTATTATGTGTGTGAATATTATTATTTAATTTTAATGTCGGTCTCAGTTTTTGTATTTATATTGTGTACTCCCTTTGTGCCAGGTGTTTTGAATGTAATGAGGAGCTCTCCACTCACTGTAACAAAAAACCTCTGGCACAGACTCTGGATTTTCTACAGAAGCACTCTGTCAAGGCAACGTCTGGTAAGGTGTTTGTCTCACAAGTTTTCTACCTTATTACAAACACTCCTGCTGCAAATAATTTCAGCAAGACTAAGTGCTCATTTCTGTTGTTTTTATTACATACACAATTCTCAAACATGGTAGTAATCCTTAAAGTATGATAGAGTGACACACTATGAATATCGTCAGCCAGCTCATTAGCGTCAACAACAATAACATACATACATACATGACAATCTATTCTCATAAAGGTACCATACAGAATACATTTTCTGTCAGGGATTTACAGCACTGCAGCATACCTGCTCCCCCTAGTGGCAGAAGGTGCAGCAGTGTCAGACTTTTATGTGCAAATTGGAACTGTTTTTGAAAATATTTGTGTTATTCACACATTCTTTGATAGCAAGTACATTATATGTAAAATGTGAACATTTTAAATCATGGTCCTTACCTAGGACCACTAGATGATCCCTCTATAGTTGTAGTGCAATCCATTAAAGAGAAACATTATAGTAGTAGGGCAGCACGGTGAATAGATAGATAGATAGATAGATAGATAGATAGTACTTTATTGATTCCTTCAGGAGAGTTCCTTCAGGAAAATTAAAATTCCAGCAGCAGTGTACAGAGTTGAGATCAATTTAAATAAAAATAAAAGTAAATAATGGGGGTTTAAATGGAAACAAAATAGAGAAATATTATAAACAGGGGTTAGTGCATATGCGACACAATACGAAGGTACTGAGTTCAATCCGGGGCTCAGAATCTTTCTGTGTGGAGTTTGCGTGACTGCATGGGTTCCCTCCGAGTACTCCGGCTTCCAAAGACATGCACCTGGGGACAGGTTGATTGGCAACACTAAATTGGCCCTCGTGTATGAATGTGAGTGTGAGTGTTGTCTGTCTATCTGTGTTGGCCCTGCGATGAGCTGGCGACTTGTCCAGGGTGTATACCGCCTACCGCCCGAATGCAGCTGAGATAGGCTCCAGCACCCACCCCCGACCCCGAAAGGGACAAGCGGTAGAATATGGATGGATGGATTGTAGTAGTTGAATGGTACGGTTTAAACAGGTGGGACATTTAGCGTTTTGTATTTGCTTTGACCAGTGTGAGGCCAGTAATTGCCACTAGGCTCTTTGTGTGGTAACCATGGAGACTGTTTCTTGAGTTATAATTTGTAACTTGCTTATAAAGGAAACCTATTGTGCAAAACCAACTTTTCTTATCTATTGGTACCTATTTTGTGTCTTTGGGATCTGCGTCTTAACTTAGTCCTCTTCACACTTTGCAGTGCTTAGTGCATCCATAGCTCAACGACAGTTGCCTCTGTTCTGCGCAAGTCTCCCTAGGCTGTTCAATATGTGGTTCTGTTCTTCTCCGTGTACCCTTTGGTCTGCCTCTCTTTCTAAAGTAACTGAATAGTTACTTTTCACGGCAACGCATTACTTTTTGGTGTAAGTAACTGAGTTAGTAACTGAGTTACTTTTGAAATAAATTAACTAGTAACTGTAACTACTTACTGGTTTTCAGTAACCAACCCAACACTGTTTATATTTACCTGAAATAATCACCTCTTGGTGACTAGATGTACATCATGTGACGTTATACTGACACCTATAGTGACCAGTCGGTGTACAGTACTATCATCACAATCTGTTACTTCTCTCTTTAAAAAGCACCATTAATTTGACTGATAGTCGACTACGTGCAATATTTAGCGAATCAGATTGACTATAAAATCTTTAGTCGAAGACAAACCCTGGTAGTGATTAGTTATTTTTTCAAGTAATTATATCTGACTGTTTGGACATCATTTCATCCGTCAGTACATATCTTCACTTAAATCTATTGTGTTTCCAATGCAATATTTACTGTAAATGTGTATATTATTCACATTTATGAGTCCATACTCCATACTAAACACAAAGTAAAGAGGAAAGTTTTCGCTAATATTCCCAATATTGTCAGCTACTGAAGGACCCTGTTTTGTGACGCACCTATTGTATATAACAAGAATAACTGTGATGATGGTATGCACATGAAATGTAAGAACAATTCTTGTCACAGGACTGTGCCTATCACTCCAACTCATCATTTGGATGCTCCTTTTTGGACACTTAGTGTGCACTAATTATGCATTGGGTCTTTCTTCTAAACCAGGGGTGTCATTTTAGATCGGGGGCCACATGGAGAAAACTCTACTCCAAAGTGGGCCGGACTGGTACAATCACCGCAAGATAACTTAAAAATAAAAAGAACTTCAGATTGTTTTCTTTGTTTAAAAATAGAACTAGCACATTCTGAAAATATACAAATCCTAATGTTGTTTTTTGTTTTTTTCACACTTACATGGTGCAGTTAAGGGTATTCTATCTTTAATTGTCGTTATTTATGCTTTCTGAATTAATTATGTGATAATGTTCATCAGTCAAGTCATTTGTGTTCATTTTCAATCTATCAAGATAAAAACATATTAAAATCAAATAACAGGATGTTATTTATGTAGTTTGTTCATTTTCCTCGACTGGTCCACTAACATGTGGTTTATTTTTTATATATATATGTAGCATAATCTACAAAGATAGAAAAAAATGCAATTGCAACAGCTAGTGGACAGATTTAAAACAGCAGTTTCTTTCTTTGAAAAATTTCGGCTCATTTTTATACTTAGCAAACTCATCCCACGGGCCGGATAAAACCAGTTAGCGGGCCTAATCCAGCCCGGGGGCCGTACGTTTGACACCCCTGATCTAAACTGAAGCATGAAGGCAGTTGTGTATATATAGATATGATAAAAGGCTTTAAAAGTATGGGAGATGATTGGCGTGGTGGCTCCTCCTCCCTTCGTAGCGTCACTAGTTTCGGCCTCTCGGTGTCCAGTTCCCGGTGTCCGTAGGCCAGCCGACCGTGCTCATTGGGACTGGTCCTTTGTCAGTCTCTCAAAAAGAGTTACAGGAATAATGCTGTAAGTCTCCCACACTCGCCATGCACGTCACATGACTGCACAAATTAGAGAAATTAGGCGCTTGAGTGATGCTCCCGCCTGGGTTCCCTGAAGAACAAGAGCAGCTGTGTGGAGTTAGGCCTCTTCTCCCATACCTATTGTGTTTTTCCTTTTTATCTGTCCCAGTCTCTTGTTCCTCAGTCTAGTTTGCCACCTTTGGGCCTGTGTGCAGCACTAGTGGGTAGCCGCTGTTAATAGAAGCTCTTCACAGCTGGACTGCACAACTCTCTCTGGACTTGCACACAGATAATGTGGAAAATAACATTAATTTCAAGGCAGCACTGTATTTTATTGTGAAACTATATCACCCATTACACAGTCATTTTACATTTTCACTAGCAAACGGGATACAAAGTAGTTTTTTTTTCCCCAGAGAAGGTGCAAGCTCTGAAAAAAACAGCAAATACATGTAGCTGACAAGTACATAACATACGTGAGGGATAGCAGATAATTTGATAAAAGGTGTGTATAGTTTGCTTCATTCTGTCTCAACACATTTTTCTGTAATAAACAAGCCATGATAGAGAACAAGAAATGAGCAAGTTCTACAAATAATTTTTTGGGGGCAAATGGGCACATTTTCACCTGTATGAAGAAAACTTGTCTCAAAATGTTCTTCAAGCATATACATAATTTAGCTTTGCAGTAAGTTAAGAAAATCATTTTTGGACAAGCTATTGTTTGGCATATATTGTGTTGAAGTATTATAATATTATTTCATGGGGTAGGCCTTTGGTGGATTTGTTCTAACTAACTGTTTAACTGTCAACTATTAACTTGGGCACAATTTTCCTGTACCTACTGTTCTGACTGAATAATTAACCAGTCACCTTTCCTGCCACACAATTGTTCTATACTGGTTGAGGAAAATGCTATATAAATAGGCACTCAATAATGGGCAAACTAGAGTGTCTGTATTGTGGCTGAGGAGCATGTAAAACTGCATTTCGGTGTGAAGGACAAATTTTAAGAAAACACTGTTGTTGTTTTTCTCCTATGCCACTTAATAACAAAATAACCTTTTAAAAAGGATTTTTTTGAGAATCCAAGATAATTTGGTACAACAATTCATGGAAGACGGCAAGTCAATTAACTGTGCTCTTTCACCATCAAGGTCTTTGGCTCATGTACCAGATTCTTGGTAAAAGAGCGTTGACCTTAGGAAGTTTGACCCTGTCTTACAATGCAGCTGGGGAGTCTTTGTAAAGCATATCAAAGGCTTCTGAATGGACATACAAACATTTCTATCATCAGAATCTTTTAATTTGTTATTGTTTTACTGTGGTAATAGTATTCAGTAATTAGTCTACTAACATGTTGTTTTAATAAACTATGTAAATATAACTGATTTGGTTAAATTTTTTAATCACTAAATTCTCACTCCTCGAGTTGAGTAGATTTGCAAAAATAAATTATATATCCAGTACAGTGGTACCTTGTCTTACGAGTTCCTAGCATTCTGAATTTTTTGAGATACAGGACGCCTTTTGGCCAATTTTTTGCTTTAAGTCGCGAGCAAAAACATTAGTTACAAACCAGCTAGGGAATGCTTAAGGAAATCCCTTAAGATCCCCCTAAAATTGCAGTGGCTCACTTGTTAATATTATTTAATAGTAGACGGAATGCTAGACAAAACTTTGATGTTTTTGAACCATGGGTCTGAAAAAAGAAAGTGTGAAGGACAGTGCTGAGAAGAAGCAGATGATACATTTACTTAAAGAAATAATCCAAAAACATGACTGATGTGTGTTTTGGGGAAGCAGTACAAGCGTAAGAGGATACAGTCGATAACGACTACTATAATACCGGCATTGGGCGATAAGATTGTTGTTTTTTTTAAATGTGGACATGTACCAGTGAAAATATAACGACACTGCTTGTTGTGTGTTTGATGGAGAAGCAGCTAGTAGTAGATGCAGTAAACCCTCATTTATCGCTGTTTAATGGTTCCAGGCCTGACTATGGTAAATACATTTTTGTGAGGTAGGAATTATTCATTATGAATGAGACATTTTCATAGCTAGGACGTTAAAAACCCGTTAACCTGTTTTATTAACATCTAGACATGGAGTAACACCCACATAGTTACTGTCACACTCTTTTTATCTAAGGTAGTAATACTGCTTGAGGCTGAGCCAATAAGTCGTCACGATACTGAAAAGTGCGCTCTGATTGGTTTAAGCTCAAACTTGTGGCCAGTACTGCTGTTACCATTTTAATTCTTTTAGCCATTTATATGATTTAAGTTAAATACATTTTAATTCAGGCAAACATATGTAAACCGTAGCGCGGTTGGGAGAGTGGCCGTGCCAGCAACCTGGGGGTTCCTGGTTCAACCCCCACCTTCTACCAACCTCGTCACGCCTGTTGTGTCCTTGAGCAAGACACTTCACCCTTGCTCCTGATGGTTCGTGGTTAGGGCCTTGCATGGCAGCTCCCACCATCAGTGTGTGAATGTGTGTGTGTATGGGTGAATGTGGAAATAGTGTCAAAGCGCTTTGAGTACCTTGAAGGTAGAAAAGCGCTATACAAGTATAACCCATTTACCATTTAATGCATGCTTAAAAAAACACAGGAAATCCACGAAAGCCACACATTTCAAAGCGTGTTGTTACAAGGGGTGATTGTACTGTAGAAAACCGCTTTCCAAGGTACATGCTATTCATTATTATGTTATTTAATAAAACTACTGCAGTTGTTGTACATTCAATTATATAGTTTTTAATTCAATATTTGTTACAGTGCATGTTAAAACATTTTTAAGAATTTTTTTGCAGGCCCGACACTAATTAATTTAATTTCAAATCTGTCTTATTTTTACTTTACTTTGAATCAGTCTTCATTAGCATTCACTTTCTAAAAGATAATAATAATAATTGGTCCATAAGCCACTTGACACTTACTTATGCAGCCAAGTCAGTGGCCAGTGAAATACTTTACAACCATTCCCTGGTGGTGCCTTCATAGACGTAATCAAGGGTGATCCCGCCTTAATTCCCACCATTGCACATGAAAGTAGGCCAGTGTGTGTGTGCATGTGTATGATTACTATACATCACCAAAATTAGCCTGAAAAATAAATCTCAAATACATTCCCTCTAATTGAAAGCAACATTTCTGTAAAGATATTATTTGGTAAGAGTCAAATTGCATACAATTAATTTGACCAAGTTTCCCCTAACATATTGGCATGTTAATGTGTGTGTAAGTAAAATGTCACCGTGCTCGCCTGGCCTCAGATGGCAAGGAAGCAAGCTTTTTATGCCCAGCAGTCACAACAAATTAGTGAATTAATAAGAAATTTGGTGTTGCTCGTCCTTCCTCATGACTGCTTGCTCTGCATGAAAGGAGCTGACTTTGGTCTTCCACACTGTAAGCAAACATTGACGCTAAAACCCGGATGGCCAAACAACTGTCTTATAAACAAGTCCCTGAATGAAATTTTTTCACTGGCTCTAGGGCTTGCAATAACTGCGATATAGCTTATACAGCTACTTAATTATCTAGATTGCAAAGAATAATTGTTTTGCATTGTTGTTGATTCTCACTCCAAACCGGCTGATCGCCTTTTTGCAGTCACATAAAATGATGGTGGTGGGTGTTTGGTTAAACCTTGTATGTCTTTGTTTACCATACAGTTTTATACAAAATAATATAAGCAGTCCTACGTTTGGTTAGCTCTCGTGTGAAAAGAGCAGGGAGCTCGGGAGGTGTTGGTGTACAAGCATGCATGTGGATGACTCTGAGCACCGTGATGCTTTTCTCCACCCTGGGGAAAGGCTCCACACTGTTTCTGCTGCCCATACTCGGTGGCTGAGCAAGAAGGGCCAGGTGGTGATGCTTAGTGCGGCACAGTCAAGCGTGGACATGGCGCATGCTGACATTTGCCATCGTTGACTGCTGCAGGGAGAGGAAAAATCTGCTTTTCCATATGCTTGTGCTCATTGCAACCCTTCCCTCCACCCACTGCCCCCAACAACTGCACTCCACTGACCCCCCCACCCCCTTGCCAGTCCCAACCAGATGGCTCCCTGAACATTGTTTACCTTCGGTGACGGTCCCAGATGTAGTGTGTCCATAGGCATCCCCATTCTACCAATTTAGTTTTTTCGTCCCTTTCCTCTCTTTTGGCTAGTGCCTGTTACAACTCTACCACTGACGTTGCATGAGGTTAGTTTTGTCCTCCTCTCTCCACTTGTTCTCCTTTCCTCTTGCCCCACAACAGGTAGAGGCACTTGACATGTCCACACATTTTCAGTGGCAGTCCTAGTATTGAAATGCACTTTGTTTTTTAAGATCAGTTTCCCTACCACTACAATGTGTCTTGACATATGGGAGCTCCCTTATGGCTTCATAGGCGATCTGTAAACCCCAGATGTTGCCAGCACAGGGAGCCAGATGTATTTAGCACCACTGAGTGGAGTGCTGCAACAGTCTGCAATCTTTTCAAGCTGAACCTCTATAATCCCAGAACTACAGGATTGGCCTTCAACGGCTCTCCTCACATGTCATCAGTTTTTAACACTTTACACTTACTGTATTTTTCGGACTATAAGTCGCAGTTTTTTCATAGTTTGGCCAGGTGTGCGACTTATGTGTGAAATTATTAACACTTTACCGCAAAATAATGAATAATATTTTTTAGCTCATTCACGTAAGAGACTAGACGTATAAGATTTCATCGGATTTAGCAATTAGGAGTGACGGACTGTTTGGTAAACGTATAGCATGTTCTATATGTTATAGTTATTTGAATGACTCTTACCATAATATGTTACGTTAACACTCCAAGTACGTTCTCAGTTGGTTATTTATGCCTCATATAATGTACACTTATTCAGCCTGTTGTTCACTATTCTTTATTTATTTTAAATTGCCTTTCAAATGTCTGTTCTTCGTGTTGGGTTTTATCAAATACATTTCCCCAAAAAATGCGACTCATACCCCAGTGCGACTTTTATGTTTTTTCCCTTCTTTGTTATGTATTTTCGGCAGGTGCGACTTATACTCCGGAGCAACTTATACTCCGAAAAATACGGCAATTCCAAGTAACATTGTTTCAGTTGCATTAATTTATTATAAATTGAATAATTGTCTTTTTCAAAGCTGACATTTCAAATAAAGTTTGAGTCTAAAATGTCAATCGCCAAGCCAAGATTATAGCTGAATTGTAATATTTCAGTGGACAATAAATGGGCGTGGCCTTGAATGGAACTGAATTTAACAGGAAGTTTTTGCCAGGTACTATGGCCACCTGCCACAATCCAAAAGCATTCATGTGAGGTTTTTTTGATATAGTAAATTTTCCATACAGTGGGGCAAAAAAGTATTTAGTCAGCCACCGATTGTGCAAGTTCTCCCACTTAAAATGATGACAGACGTCTGTAATTTTCATCATAGGTACACTTCAACTGTGAGAGACAGAATGTGGGAAAAAAAATCCAGGAATTCACATTGTAGGAATTTCAAAGAATTTATTTGTAAATTATGGTAGAAAACAAGTATTTGGTCAACCATTCAAAGCTCTCACTGATGGAAGGAGGTTTTGGCTCAAAATCTCACGATACATGGCCCCATTCATTCTTTCCTTAACACGGATCAATCGTCCTGTCCCCTTAGCAGAAAAACAGCCCCAAAGCATGATGTTTCCACCCCCATGCTTCACAGTAGGTTTGGTGTTCTTGGGATGCAACTCATCTGACCACATGACATTCTCCCAATCCTCTGCTGTATCATCCATGTATCCATTTTGGTATAAACTCAACTCGTTGTGTTTGGAGAAGGAATACTGAGTTGCATCCCAAGAACACCACACCTACTGTGATGCATGGGGGTGGAAACATCATGCTTTGGGGCTGTTTTTCTGCTAAGGGGACAGGACGATTGATCCGTGTTAAGGAAAGAATGAATGGGGCCATGTATCTTGAGACTTTGAGCCAAAACCTCCTTCCATCAGTGAAAGCTTTGAATGGTTGACCAAATACTTATTTTCCACCGTAATTTACAAATAAATTCTTGGGACGGCGTGGCGCAGTGGGAGAGTGGCCGTGCGTAACCCGAGGGTCACTGGTTCAAATCCCACCTAGAACCAACCTCGTCACGTCCGTTGTGTCCTAAGCAAGACACTTCACCCTTGCTCCTGATGGTTGCTGGTTGGCGCCTTGCATGGCAGCTCCCTCCATCAGTGTGTGAATGTGTGTGTGAATGGGTAAATGTGGAAGTAGTGTCAAAGCGCTTTGAGTACCTTGAAGGTAGAAAAGCGCTATACAAGTACAACCCATTTATCATTTATTTAAAATTCCTACGATGTGAATTCCTGGATTTTTTTTTCACATTCTGTCTCACAGTTGAAGTGTACCTATCATGAAAATTACAGACCTCTGTCATAGTTTTAAGTGGGAGAACTTGCACAATCGGTGGCTGGCGAAATACTTTTTGCCCCACTGTAGGTGTTAATGTGGCAGTGAAAGGTTATGTGTCACCAGCCTCGTACTCCCACTTCTTGCTAGTCAGGTAGGATAAGCTCCAGTTGTGGCCCTAATGAGAGCAAGTAGTACAGAAAATGAAAGCATTTTTAAGACTTTTTTTTTGAATACATGTGATTTTCCCATAGATAATATTTTTTCGTGGTAAGTAGCCTAAAATGTCTAAATATCGAATAACAATCAATATGAGAGTGGCCCTGTTTTTGAGGCCTTTAGTAACACATACTAAAATATTTACAAAATAAATTATTTTTGTGATGACTAAAGTTACATTTCTGACAAATGTACTGCATAAATGTCTCGTAAAATATAGGAATTTAAGTTTTTGGCACAATGTCAACAATTAACCTCCTTATTATGTCTACAATAGTCTGTTTGTATACATCACTGTTCAATTGTTGCCATTAGTGCCTGACTTTCTGTTTTAAAGGGTAGTTTTTATTGGGTAATCAAGAGTAACAGCTGTCTCTGGAGAACAGTCTTTCAATACCGAAACCCCCCACCCCTCATTACCCAGCGGTAACTTCTACATCTGTCATCTGATTTCCTACATGACCCAACTTTCCTTCCAGCTGCCAATCTCGTACTGTGCTCCCAGCATGTTTTTTTTTTGACACGGCTCAGTCCAATTTTTGTTCAGTCTTAAAATGAAGAAACGTCAAATATAAATTATTAGGCCTCACAGTGTTTGTACTGTATTTCCATTATCAATTTAAAATTGCTTATGTTGGCTTGAGCACAATTTAGAGCCTTTCTGGTGCAAATTCAAAATTTAAGATGCCATTTGATAATTAACAAGCTTAATGTAATTTGGGGTGTCCATCTTTGTCAGAATCATCGTAACTCCACAGAGCAAGGACAATTGACGTTTGTTTAATTTCAAATGATTGTTTTTTTTTGTGAGTGTTTTTAATTTTGTTTTGCTCACCAAGTTTTTAGTGAAGGGACAAGACTAGCGGTATAGCTCGGTTGGTAGAGCGGCCGTGCCAGCAACTTGAGGGTTCCAGTTTCGTTTCCCGCTTCCGCCATCCTAGCCGCTGCCGTTGTGTCCTTGGGCAAGACACTTTACCCACCTGCTCCCAGTGCCACCCACACTGGTTTAAACGTAACTTAGATATTGGGTTTCACTATGAAAAGCGCTTTGAGTTACGAGAGAAAAGCGTTATATAAATATAATTCACTTCATTAATTTGTGTGCTTCATAGTCACTTAACCAGTCAGAACGGTTGTTGGTTGGCAGGAGATCAAATATTTATATCACTCAATCAAATACAAATTATTTAGATTTATAACCTTTTATTTATGTATATTCGAAAATGATCATGAAAATTCGGATTTGGAGATCAAATAATATTTTTACCTTCTCTGGCTAAATAAATCCAACTTGTACACCCAATTTTTGTTTCCAAAAATAAATAAAGATATGTTGCATAATAGTTCCAACCTAGAAAAACACATTTAAGACAAAATTACATTCAAGCCCATAAGTGTATGTAAACCTCTGACTGCAACTGTAGAGAAAATGTCTGACAGCAACCCAGTTCAACACGTTTAAAGCAACTGATTTAAAGCCATGTAACCACCAGGCTCTTGAGTCATATATTTTTATATGCTTTGTGTTTTAGCATCAACCCTCAAGATCCTCAAACCAAGAGAGGAAGCCTCAAACTGTAGTGACCCTCCAAGAGGAAAGAGTTCAGCCATCAGCAGTGCATTGGTTCCTGTTAAAGGCATCAGTAACCTTGGTAACACATGCTTCTTCAATGCTGTTATGCAGGTTTGTACATTTATAAGTGGTTTAGTTGCTTAAATTGTTTTTAATTTCATCAAAGTATTGAAATTAACTACTACAGAATCTTAGATTTGACCAATTATATATTAATCTATGTTCAACCAGGGCTGCTCATTTATTAAATTTTGAATTGTATTCGGAATGATTAATTATGATAATGTTAAAAAGGAAATAATTAATCTCTGTATCCTGTCCTCTTCATGCAAACTACCATACAATCTGTTTTCCTGTGACAACTGTCTCCATAGACATGTCAGTGTTTCCCATATATTTATTTATTTGTGGCAACTAATGACATTTTCTCAGTAACAAATGCGGATTTGGCGCTTCCAATTTGCCATCGTTGATGAACATTATAATCATTGCTAAGAAGACAGAACTTAGAGACACTCTTCCATTGTATGGCAACACTTTACCCTTTTGGTGGTCTGGATCACCCCAATATGTCATCACTTGTTTGAGTTTATTTTGAACATTTATGCATACAACATGATACATCACAATCTCCAGTTTCTCCTTTCAACATGTCCGAAAAGGAGTAGGAAGATGCAGAGTTCATTTAATCCTCGCCCTCTTTCTTTACATAGCAGTTGCTAACACTTTTGTTCACTTACTGTTCTCAATTTATTCACAGTATACTCCACAAGTAAAAACATTAAAAAATAAATGAAATAACAACTAGGGAAGTAAGTTGTATTTCATATGGTGAGATATATAAGATAATCAAAAATTCAGAATGTTTATCATGGTCATTTTTCTTTGTAATTTGTGAACACTTTAAGTTTGAAGAGTTTCTTGAATTGGATCAAATTATTACATTGTTTGATTTCTTTGCCTAATCCATTCAATAATTTAATTCCACATACTGATATACTAAAGGTCTTAAGTGTTGTACACGTATACAAATGCTTTAAATAAAAACGTTGTTTAAGGTTATATTTCTTCTCTTTTGTTGAGAAGAATTGTATGTTCTTAGGTAGAAGGTTATAGTTTGCTTTATGCACAATATAGCTGTTTGCAAACTCACTGTGTCATGGAATTTCAGTATTTTCGATTCATTAAATAATTCCGTCTATTTGTATTTGTGTTTGACTTTCGCTTCTACTGTGAAAGAATAGCATTATTTTAGTTTTACTAAGTTCGAAGGATAATCTCTTTGTGAAACCACCATTTTAATCTGTTAATTTATACTGTTATTATTTGTATTAGCTTCTGTGTGTTCTCTCCTGAATGAAACGCTGTTGTATCGTCCGCAAATAATACTAATTTGAAGTATTTTGTAACTTTACAAATGTCATTTATATAAAGACTTTTTGCAGAAAGTTGGCCACTTGCTGTTCTGCTGAGGCAACATCCACATCATCTGGTTCGCCTCCAAATATTCACAGCTTTCGCATAGGATCTTGGTTTAATTCAGTGCCCTGTCACAATGTTATCGTTGTTATCCTGATCCATTTCATCTATGATATTCCTCAGCATGTTGTCTCGTTTCACTGCAATAACTTCTTCTTGAAGAATCCTCATTTAATGACGCATTTCTAGAAAGTCCTTTCTTATGTTGTCATTCTGACCTTTTTTTATATTTTCCTGCAGACTTCTCATATCTTCTTTGTATTCTGTTGTTGCTTTTTAGGATTTTCTTTTATTACTCTTTCCAGGTCTGCTTTGTGTTTTAATTTGACTCTTTCTATGTCATTGACTATTTTTTTTAGCATCAAGTCTTGCTTCCCATCATGTCCTTTGGCCTACATCAAATCTTGCTTCCCCTTGTGTCCTGTGTCCAGAGAATCATTTTATTCGGATGACACAGAAGTTTCAGGGTTTGATATTTTCTTTTAGACTTTGACGTCGCAGCAGCTCGTTGACGTCAGTGCCTCTCGTATAAACTCGCTAACCAAATCAGTTTGAAGATGCCAGGTAACTCTCCTGTGGCTGTGATTACAAATCATTGGCCAAAAGACTTCACATTTATCAAAAACCCCAGTAGCAAAAATAGAGCCTTTTTCTTTGCATCTTCTCCCATTGACAGGAACTGACGAAACTTTTTCCTTTTCTGTTTTTGTTTCCATTTCTGACATTTTTGGAAAGTTTATTTGAGAAATGTTACTAACAGACAGGCAGACAAAACACTGGCAAAACAACATTTTCTGAGGGAACCCTCTTGTCAGTCATCCACTCTTTATGTCTCTGTGTGTGAAGGCAGTGCTGCAACCATACACACATAGAGAAGTTGAGCTTCGTAACTTAAACATAAGTAAAATGGATGGCCCCTTAATCCGTTTATGACATTTTCTTAAAGATTCATTAGATTCAGCCCGTAACTTTTTAAGAGAAAAACTGAACATTTGATGGTCCTTTGCAAGTAATGCATAAGCAGGCTTATTGAAAGGAGGAAGTCTTAATAATGAGGCTGCTTAGTTGTCACTGTCCATTAATGTAGCGGAAGATCCTTTCACACCGTTCAAAACCCCAAAATTTCCTAACACAGATCGTCGTAAACCGAAGACCACCTTTAAACCTAGACAATTTGTTATCATAACTCTCTTGGTGTATATATATTTTTTCACTAATCCCTTTGTTATTTTTGTGTCTACAAAGTGGACAGATGATAGATAGTATATGGCATTAAAATTGAAAAACTGCTGGTTTTTTTGTATATCTTTTGTCGTAATTACCTTGTGGCCTCTTATGTTGTCACAACTTTTGTAAACACTCCTGACAATGGCTGTATGCAAACAGGCTAGGTGGTTTTGAAATGTGGTCAATTCAGTGACAAATGCAATGCTAACATGTTTACCTGCCCAGACACGAGTGGCTTTCAGTTGGTGCAGAGCATGATCACCATACAGTTCAACCATACAGCCTCCTTGTCGCTCTCCGGTTGTGTCATGGTCACTGCAAACCGGCACGCCTCTTTAACAATAAACCTGTTTTTTTCCGCCATTTTGTTAATCACCCCTAGGACCTTCCTCGTTTGTTGAAATTCGAGTGGGCGCGCTTTATTTTCTATTTTTTCTGTCTCTTTCTCTCTTGCTCCCTCCCTTTATTTTCTCTCCTTGAAAATTGCAATCTTTTGGGTGAAAACAGGTGATTGTTAGAGGATGAGCTGTGTCTGCATTCACAATGCCAGCTCCATTGTGTGTGTTTTCCATAGCAACTGTCATTGCCAGGATGTGACAAAACAAATCTCCTGCAAGAAAAGGAACAGATACTCCTCTCTTATGATGGGATATTTCCTCACCGACATGTCCTTCATTTAAATACTGATTTAAAACCTGTTTTCATAGAATGAACGCACCACCACCCTACTTAAGTTAGAGAAACTTTTAAAAAAATGATCGCATTGAATTAAATGAAGCTAGGAGTGGAAACTACTCGTTCATAATATGCAATACAATAGATACTTTATACATGGCATTTTTAGAACTCATTTGATACAGCAATGAGATTTTCTAAATCATAAGAAATGTTTTTTTATATTGACATAAAATATCTCTTGCAGAACCTGTCTCAAACACACATGCTCATTGACCTCATCCAGGAAGTGAAGGACAAAGGGTACAAATTGAGGATCTGTCCTCTCGTTGATGGCCATCTGGTATGACTGCATTTCTCAATCTTCTTGACCTCTGCAATATATTTTAAAGTAGCAGATTTTGGTCAAATGGTTACTGTTGTTAAAACATTTGGTCTGATTTGTAATATTTATCATGAAATATTTGTTCATTGCACATTCTAATAAAAGAAAAGTTGATAAACTAAAAGTTTATTGAATTTTAGTCTTGAGGGTAGTCCTTCATGGAATAGAAGTCCCCACTCCCGAAAAAACCTACAAATGCATAAACGTTTTCAGTTGGTCAAGGGTTTACTCAAATTCTGCATTATACTGTATCTAAACTGCAGGACGTGCCGATGAAATTGTGTGATTCATTAATATATGATTCTTCATCTTTCAACGTTGTGGTTGAAAAGGTGAAAGTATGCACCAAATTTTTCGGGGTATAAGTCGCTCCGGAGTATAAGCCGGACCTGCCGAAAATGCATCATAAAGAAGGAAAAAAACATATATAAGTCGCACTGGAGTATAAGTCGCATTTTTGGGGGAAATTTATTTGATAAAACCTAACACCAAGAATAGACATTTGAAAGGCAATTTAAAATAAAAAAAGAATAGTGAACAACAGGCTGAATACGTGTATGTTATATGACGCATAAATAACCAACTGAGAAGGTGCCTGGTATGTTAACGTAACATATTATGGTAAGAGTCATTCAAATAACTACAACATATAGAACATGCGTTTACGTATACGTTTGCCAAACAATCTGTCACTCCTAATCGCTAAATCCGATGAAATCTTATACATCTAGTCTCTTACGTGAATGAGCTAAATAATATTATTTGATATTTTACGGTAATGTGTTAAATATTTCAGACATATGTCACTCCTGAGTATAAGTCGCAAACTATGAAAAAAACTGCGACTTATAGTCCGAAAAATACGGTATTTGCCGATTTAACCTATGATCTTTGAGATTGTTTAAAATTGTTACAGTTGTCCTTCTGACAGGGAGTAATAACAACTAAAGGTAGATGCGTAGAGAGTAGAAAGTGGTAAATTCCAATAAATAGTCATGACTAATCTACTTTATAAACTTAATTCTAAGGGGAACTTCCTTTTTTTTTTTTAATGTTGCCTATTGTTCACAACCATTATGAAATATATGATGACGGATGTATTTTTTTTTAATGCATTCTAAATATTAAATACATGCGATCAAAGGTTTGCTGACAATGGAGCCCATGGGAATCGCTCTATTCCGCCTATAAAGCCTTTAAAAATGTCCAAACACCTTAATTAGGATTTTATATGCATGTTGTAAGTATATATGTAATGTTCCAACAGGCATACTTATAATAATATTTAATGTTTACGTATTTTGCTCATTTTAAGCATATGTGGCACAAAAATTGTTCACAATGTCCGCTTTTACGGTGTAATGCAGGTTACACCGTGGACAAATCGCCACCTCATCGCAGGGCTAACAAAAATAGACAACTATTCGCACTCCCATTCACACACTAGGGCCAATTTAGTGTTGCCAATCAACCTACACTCAGATGCATGTCTTTGAAGGTGAGAGGAAGCCGGAGTACCCGGAGGGAACAGACAGTCACAGGTAGAACGAAAGACTCCAAGCCCGGGAATCAAACCGTCTTATTGTGAGGCGTGAGCACTAACTACTGTTTCACCGTGCTGTCCTCATTATCAGTAATACTTGGTTAATAATCAATTAATGAAATGTAAATGGGAGTATTGTTTGTGCTTTTTTGATTGGTTTTTATTTGGGTTTTATGGGCGGAATGGAGGACCTCAAATTGGCTTCACTGTAAGCAGACTTTTATTTACATTTATGAGTTAGAATGCATTAAAAACATACGTCCATTGTCATGTCTTTCATAATGATAGTGAAAAATGGGCGACATTTAAAAAAAAAATGTGATTCCCTTTTAATTCTAGGCCCGGGCAAAAAGGTCTAAAAAATTTTTTTTCAATTAACCATTTTTTCAGATTTTTTTCCTTACCTTTTAAATTAATACATAAATACAAATGACAGAGATAATTGAAAACAACTTTTTTTTTATTTGATCAAAAACAACTAATTTGATAGGAGACAAGCAATGTCACAAGATACATGCTATCAACATACAGTCTCACTCAATTTTAGTTTCACTCTGACATTTTACTCAAATGTTATTTTTCCAACATATTTGAATTAAACTTTGTATAAAATAATTTCCAAAAAAACAAAATAAAGAGCTGTGTTCTGGGATGCAAAACTTCTGTCTTGAATAAAATATTTCTGTAATGAAAATTATACCTTTGCACGTTATATGCAAATGAATAATAAACTCTGACATCGAGTGGGGTCTATAGTTTTAGTGAGTGGGAAAAAAAGTCTTTTCCACTGTATGTAAGGGTAGCAAATGATTAACAATGTGCAGAGCAACAGCTTCAGTGATTGCTATATGCATTAGCAGTAGCCGTGTTGTTGGTATGTATTTATGTGAATCTTTACTAAGGAGTTGAAGTGAAGGGCAGGACGGAAGCTACGAATGCTCCTTTAAAAAGATATGTTACAAAAAACTCAAGTCTATGGATAAAATGTATTTATTGCACATGCATACGTTGCAATATTACAAATGTAAAATGTTCCCAATGTGTTGCATGTCATACCATATAACCATTATACAACTATACAGATTAATTTAATTTTCTAAAGTTGATGTTAAATAATAAATATAACCATTTGGTACTGCCTTTATAAACAAAATG
Organism: Nerophis ophidion; assembly: GCF_033978795.1. Taxonomy (NCBI): domain Eukaryota; kingdom Metazoa; phylum Chordata; class Actinopteri; order Syngnathiformes; family Syngnathidae; genus Nerophis; species Nerophis ophidion. The sequence continues at coordinate 62,692,547 of NC_084621.1, forward strand.
TCTGTCAACAATTATTTATGTTGTCTTCATTAATTGCAGGGTCCGTTATTAGTAACCCTTCCCAGTCCTGAGCCTCTGACTGCAGCCATGTTTCTCTTCCTACAATGCATGAAAGAACCAGGAAAAGGTCCGGTCAGTCCCAAGAGCCTCTTTAATCAGCTCTGCCAGAAGTAAGACACTAACATTATCAATGATCATTCTATTTTATAGTAAGTCTGTTGTCACTTCAAGTTATTCTCAGATTATAGCTCTCTGTATTTCAACCATGGTACATTACAGCATGTTTCTTGTTATGTGGGATCCAATGGTAGCCACCCTTAAATGTGGAGTGCCTTTGCTCTCCTAAAGAGTATACAACTCAGCTGTTAAAAGTCCCCCATTATCTAATGGAGTGGATTTGACAGACTGCCCACAATTTCTGCCATGTTATAACGTCCTTAATTTACTTACCTTCACATGAGCATGTTCCTTAGCTAAATTCTTGTTTGTGTATCCAACCTGTACTCTGCTGTGCTCATTTTGTGCGTGCATAGAGTTTAGGGTTGGTCTTGCACTGTTGTGCAGGTGGGTGACCAGGACATTTGATACTGGATGACTAGATACATCTCTGGTGTGGCTTTGACATTTATTCTGGTACCTAGCTTTCGAGCAGGCCTGTGTGTCTGTTTTTGTTTGAAAGTGTGTGCGTATGTGTGTGTTTGTGCTTCAATCTCACCTGGTACCGCTTCAGCCAACAGCACTCAGGCAGTCAATGTGCACTCAGACAGCAAGCACTGCAACCACCTGTATGCAATCACATGGAACTGATATTTCGTTGAGCTAATCTATTCCACGTGCATGCATTTAAAATGAGATATATCATGTTAAGTACTTGGTGCCTGTTAGTCTTATGATAAACGTATATAAACTTGTAGTGTACTATTTGTGGATTTTATATTGTGACCACATTGTGCTTCTTTTCCACTTGTACCCCATAGAACCCAGCTTTGTGTTAATGCTCTTATTTAAGTGTGCGCATATGTGTGCTTCAGCCAACTGATTACCTCATTACCGGCATAATCTGTGATCAGAATAATGCTAAACTTTAGTTTTATGAAATAGTAAGTCAGGCTTAGCGATATGGCTGAAAACTGTATCACAATATACATTTTTATATTGGCAGTCATTTTTTATGACCTATGGAAAATATGGACGAGGAGAAAAGTATACAAATTTTAAAATTTTTGTTTTAAATGCAACCCTACTCCTCAGATTTCAAGGCAGAAAAGATAGGAAAGATCAACACAACCATGGAAACCACTCAATTACTCTAAACAAAATTCTAAAATCACATTAGAAATCTTAACAATAATCTATTTAAATTAAAGTGCAAAAATTAGGACTATGTAAGAAATGCTTGATAAAATTTAACAAAATAGTGTTAGAAAAAATTAGAAGAACAATTCTTTTCAGGTTTAGTGCCAGGAAGTTAAGTGGTCTGTACAACATTTAATTTTGGTCTGTTATTCTTATTTAAGTACGAAAATGAATTTATTTTATGCAGTTAATAATTATTTAAAGTATCACATTTGTTATATTTTGTTATTTATTCATACAGTCCTCCACTTTAGTTTATAGCTGTTGTTTCCGTACATCTGAATAGGGAACGGACGAGGGTGGAAAGGATTACGGTCCTCCATTTGTTATTGATATCGATTTTGATAGTTTTATCGGCCAAGCCCTACCAGTAAGTAGAATACACTCTTTAAACCGTCAAACACCGTATTCTTCATCTCTACAACACTTTATAGATTTGGCTTTTTCCACTTGTCACTTTTTATTTAACTAACACCATGTCATGGTAACTTTTAAGAAACGTCAAGTAAGACAAACACCTTGGCCCATTCATAAGCGTTCTTAATTGATCAAATTGCTCTTTAGATTTTGATATTATAACCACACATATTCAATAACAAAAAGAGTATATACATCATATTATATTTCCAATTTGTTGGACATACAGTAAAAGCTTGTAACATTCTGTCAAATTAGAGGTTGAAAGAACAAGTGTTCCTTTTTTTTTGTTGAGATATACCACCTTTGGTTATATTCTTTATTAATAAATCATCTATGTGCAGCGGTTCCTCACCTTACAAGTACCCCAACTTACGACTCTTTTGAGATACAATCTCTCAGCTAATTGTTATACTTTAAGTTTCGAGCGAAATTTAAGTTAAAATATGAGCCTTCCAGCAGCTTGTTGGCATAGCAAACGCCACAGTGAACTCAATAAAATCTGCCCAAAACACCTTGTCTTACTAAATAGTATTAGTTTATAGTTTGAGATCGACATAACTTTGTCTCTTTACTTATGTCGCTTAATGTCCTCGAGGAACAGTGAGAGCTACAGCAAATCTCAATGATGTCGCACTTGCTTCACGCTGCTGCTCCAACTGAACTTTCTCTCCTTTAAGGAGTGCCACCCTCCTTTTAATATTCGCAGATTGCACATTTCGTCGATCGCTGTTTGTGGGGTATACAGTATCTCAAATATATTAAAGTACGTCAACAACGCGGCAAATAAACGCGTGCGTATTGCTTATGTCATCGCAACATCCGGTTTTGGCATTGCTGTTTCAAAGATCAAAGTCTTTTTTTTCTGCAGCACATTTTTGGTGCATCACTAGTCAATAGTGCGCAAATAATAGGCTATATATATCCATGCAATTTGCAAACATTATTTTACTTAAATTTGTTTTCACGTTCAAATAGCTCCTAATTTTTTAGGTGTGGCAGGTTTTATTTTGCCGTGGCTGACCGCTAAGATCAATTAGACGTAGGGGAAACTCTGTTATTATTACATTACAGTACCTCATAAAACAACTGTATTTGTCAGTCGTACATTGTAGTGTATTCTTTTTCAAACAGTGTCTTATCTAAAAGTTAGTTTTTATTTTTAAAAAGCCTGTTACATGTTACAATTGTGGTATGTAACGGGGTGGCCAAGAACCAATTAACTTAAATGAAGTTCAATGGGTCTTGTTCATTGAATCAATTGAGCTCATAAGTTGAAGTAGTACTGTATATTGTGAACGTTGTCAACGTTATAAAATTCAAATATTTGTCCTCATTCAATGTACCTCGAAAAGGTACTTTTATTCTTTTCATTGAATCATACTAAATTCTTGTTGAAAATATTAATACTTGTAATTATAGTTGCAGTGGAAGTGACATGTTTAATAAACAGCCTTGACAAAAAGGTTACCTGCTTTCTCGGACAGAGATGACCCACTTTACGCTTTGTTGTATTGGGAGAAAAGAATTGAGAGCTGGCTTCTTTTTTATATTTACTTTGCGGAAATGTCAACATACCCACATCTTTCAAATATTATTCACCATCCTCCACGAGAAGCCTTGCATTTCAGTTGGAAACAGCCAAGAATAACAATGAACTTCATCTATTGCTGTCCCACGTACACACACGTTCGGTACAAACACAATGAGTCGAGCCTCTTGTGTTTGTCTGCACAAGAGGAAGATTTTTTTTTTTTTAAAGAAGGCAATATTTACTGTTTCTTTTGAAAAAAAAAAAAAGGGTACAAACATTGTGCTTGTGTGCTTTTCTAAGACATGCCCAGAGGCTAACATTGTTGTCTATTAAATTTGGAGTACAAATTCATTGGAATACAGAAGGGTTTCTAGGTGTAAAACAGGAAGACCTGCAAATACAAATGAACGGATTGCATCTTAATAGAAATATTTGTAAACTTCAAACATTTCCCTTCTTTTTGCAAGGTGCTACACTTCACCATCCACCCAAAACCATTTTAAGAGGGCTTCCGAACAATTATTGAAAGTAGTTCCAACTAAATGTTATTACACAGGACCTGTTCAAATATTTATAAGAGGGTGTAATATGACGCTGGTTGCTGTAAGCTCAGAATGAAGAAAAAAACAACCAGCAGGAATGCGAGAAGCATTTTTTATTTTAACAAACTCTTTACATACCGGCAGTCATTGGTGGACAGACCGACTGCACAATTCTTGTCTTCACAATAAAAGTGCTGTTACATTCTGCCTGTGCTAACAAAATAAGGGTCTCAGAAAAGTTGTGCAAACCAGCTCGCGATCTACGGAGATAACTCTAAAGAATTTTTGTAAAGTTCAATACAACTAGTATGGAAGCTGGACAAATAAGAAGCTCAAAACCAACCACGTTAATTTGGTATTGGAAAGAGAGGAGAACTTTTTTCCCCTCCACGATGTAAATTTATGAATTGTGGAACTTATCACCAACTACTGTGAATCCTGTATGACTGCAATCGATGCAAGTCATCAGAATAAGGTATTACGCAAACTTATATTATTGTCTTCAAGAAAGAAAATAATCTATATGCGTTAAACGTCCTTGGATTTTTATTAAACACTGTTAACATTTAAAAAAACAAAACATATCTTATATATTCTATATATACATAGGGTACAGGCCAAAACTTAGGACACAGCTCATTCACTACACAACTGATGGTCCCAACCCCATTGATGAAGCTAGAAATTCCACTAATCAACCCTGATAAGGCAAAACCCAGTTACTCAATTTTGGTCAAAACTGAGCTGATAATAATTTTGGAGTTCCTAGGTGATATGCTTTACATTAGTCTATGCAATATTGTAATTTGTTCTGTAAGTAAGCTGTTACACGCATGGCTGGACCTAGCAACTACCACAGAACCGCGCAGATACAACAGAAAAACCTAGTATCTCAGGGGACTAATCGGAGCTTCTTTGTCAGTCGCCATATTGTCTTTAATGAGACATTTGCATGAATGGGGGCCGACGGTCAACCTGATTATGTGATATTATGGCACGAGGGGATATTTGGAAGATTGGCCCAGGACGTTGCAAGCACCTTCATTAAATGTACTGTTCTTGATTCTTCCCCTTGCATACTCTTTTGGGCAGATAACTGTGGATGTCAAAATAAAAACTGGACGCTGTATACGGCTCTTGCCCAATGTGCAAACGCAGAATGGGGCCCACCCGAGATTGTGAAAAAATATCTGGAGAAAGCCAGGGCACACGTTCATGAGAGCAGATTCAATCCATGGCTCAATCGGCAAGGAAATGAAAGCTCAAGAAAACATCTATACGTTTGATGACTTTGTAGATCTTTGTAAGACAGCATCAAGATAGATTGGTTTTCCTTTGTTTTCTCAAAATCAGCTAGAAGTGAGTTACTAGGTTTTGCCTTTGGACGGGAGACCTGTGAAGGGAAAACCATTTCAGGTGACTACCTCTTGAAGCTCATCGAGAGAATGCCAAGAATGTGCCAAGCAGTAATCATAGCAAAAGATATATATATATATATATATATATATATATATATATAATTTTTTTTTTTTTTTTTTTTTTTTTGGCACAGTTGGGTGATTATTCTATAAAAGTGTTTGTCTTCATGTGAGTAAGTGGAGTAGTCAGTTATTTTTTTATTTCTTTCCAAGTGCATTGTGCTTATACGTGTGTGTTTGGGGGATGAGCTTGTGTGGCCTTGTGTCTGGTACTAACTCATCCGGCTATTAATTGTGTTAGCACCGCAGCTGTTTGCATTGGCCAGATTGAGAGCACCGCTACAGGGTCCTTCTGCTTCCCTCCACTGGGATGAGCTTACAGACCTCTTCTTTCCCAGTAACTCTTAGCAAGCTTTCCAATTTTTACACGTTTATTTTTATGTGTCATCTTTCTACGTCCCTGTGACTTGTAGTTTTCAGTCTCTCTGGTCTCCTCGAGGAGGTTAACAGACATGTTGCTGAAAGAAAAAGGTGGACATTCCTTTGCATGCTGTTAATTTTTCGGTCTTGCGAACAAATGACATATGTGCCCTCCACCATTCTTACCCCTCCACCCGCCCACCTTTGCCTTTCCAATGCACGCATATCGTGTCAGTATTTAAGGATGGGGGGAGGTTGATTTACAGTAAGGTAGCACTAGACCCCCCCGCCCTCCGTCCCGTCTGTGACCTGCATTAAGGACCGGTTGTTGGCCATCTTTCTTCCGGGCATGGATATCTATTCTTTTACCCACTGTGTACATGTCCAAAAAAAGTTATTGTCTATTTGTCCCAACTTTCTGCCTAAAAAGCAATTATTAAATTATTTCATTTTTGTTCTCCACGACGGGATGTCTTGCATCCTAGTTTTTGTAATGCCGTAAGACAAACCTGTCCTTTGGTAATGTGGCAGCCCAAGCCCAACAGGTTGAAGTGACTCTATCCTTTGCTGCCCATCTGGCCTTAACATCTGCCCACACATCTGTTCATTGTTGACAGCCAGGGGACGGTACCAAGGAGAGCCTCTCCTCTCAACACATTGGTGGTAATGCTTTGCTTGGAAAGTGTTCCAACTAAAAAAAAATAATCCTGCAGCTCACAAGATAAAACATTTGTATACCTGCTACTACTAGCCAATTCATTGTCTTTAAAATGTTTTCCTAGATTTGTACTCAAAACTATTTGACTCCTCTTAGTATATTAGATTATTTTGTAAAATGCACATAACTTCTGAAAATATTACAGTAAAATATTTACTTTTTAATCCCAGTTGCCTTGATCTGTTAATTTTTTTTTGTTTTGGTTTTAGACTCAATCACACGTGGCCAAAGTTGAAAGCGCATTTAAGATCTTGGGTCAAAACAGAATTTAATATTTAAGAACCTTGCGCTAAGGCTGCATTGTAGCCTTGCGGTAAGCACATACAGTAGGTCGCACAGTCAGGAGTTTTGGGTTGACATTTTTGTTGGGATCTCTCTGTGTGGAATTTCCATGTTGTGCCCGTGTGTGCGTAGGTTTTTTTTTCCCTAGGTACTCTGGCTTCCTCCCACATTCCAAAAATATGCATGTTAAGTTAATTGAAGACTCTAAATTGTACATCGGTATGAATGTGCCTGTGAATGGTTGTTTGTCTATACAGTGGGGCAAAAAAGTATTTAGTCAGCCACCGATTGTGCAAGTTCTCCCACTTAAAATGATGACAGAGGTCTGTAATTTTCATCATAGGTACACTTCAACTGTGATAGACAGAATGTGAAAAAAAAATCCAGGAATTCACATTGTAGGAATTTTAAAGAATTTATTTGCAAATTATGGTGGAAAATAAGTATTTGGTCAACCATTCAAAGCTCTCACTGATGGAAGGATGCTTTGGCTCAAAATCTCACGATACATGGCCCCATTCATTCTTTCCTTAACACGGATCAATCGTCCTATCCCCTTAGCAGAAAAACAGCCCCGAAGCATGATGTTTCCACCCCCATGCTACACAGTAGGTGTGGTGTTCTCGGGATGCAACTCAGTATTTTTCTTCCTCCAAACACGACGAGTTGAGTTTATACCAAAAAGTTCTATTTTGGTTTCATCTGACCACATGACATTCTCCCAATCCTCTGCTGTATCATCCGTGTATCCATTTTGGTATAAACTCAACCCGTCGTGTTGAGTGCATTAATAACATATATAATAATAATAATATTATTAATAATAATAATATATAAATTAACAGATCAACGCAACTGGGATTAAAAAGTAAATATACTGTATATCTACAGTATGTGTATATGTACAGTATATACACATACTGTATATAAATATATACATGCATACTGTATATAACATAGAATGTAGATTGTTACTCAAAATGCTTTGGTAAAATGAAATACAAGCTCAGTAGAAAAAAAGAAGGTAGAGAGTAAGTTTAGAGTCACTTTTATCTGAGACTTTCGTCAAAACTTGTCAAGACACTTCTAATAATAATCCCACACTTCTGGCTTCACAATAGCGCTATGCGTCACATCCGAGTTTGTAATGTAATATTTTACATTTCTCCCTGAATAAATATTTCATGGCAAATTTAAATAACTTATATATTCTTTTATAACCTGTTCTGATTAATAGTCCGCAATTACAGAATGTTCATCAGGCTGAATATTACATTTTATTAGTAAATAAAGAAGGTTTAAACATTGTCATGCAGAGATATGAATACCATTAACTTGTATATTATGTAAGATACAGAATATCATAAGCATTTATTCAGGTAGAAATATCACAGATTACATTACCTCACATGATCGTAACAATCCACATTTTATGTTAATAATGTGTGAAACTGGTATTGAAACATGGTGTAGCGCTTCTCCTCTGAATGCAAGTGCTTCTACAGCAGGGGTACAAATTCTGTATTCTTACAAAATGCAATGCAGGTATTTATTTTAATTGTTATTAAAAGCGTGTTTTTGTCAGTTTTGGGTTGAGTTGTTTAAAGAGAATATTGTTCAAAAAACATTTCATTAAAGCAACTAATTGTTCAGTCATGGCAATATAAACCTAAAAAATTATCTGTCGAGGGTACACTTACTAATGACGAAAAATTATATTTATCTGCAATAAATTGCGTTTCATTTTGAGTTAACTCTGAACAAATTGCAGTTAGATATTTAAATTGTTTGACAATCGTAATCTAAAGATATTCAAATTTCTGTAAAAACTGCACAAAAGTCTACCAACAATTTCACGGACCCCTGCAGTACCTGTGTGGACACCATGTTCTATTTTTGTTGTTTTAATTAAATACTGAATATCTCTAATGTCACAGTGAAAAAGTCCTGCCTTTGATTCCCGAGCTCGGGGTATTTCTGTGTGGAGTTTGTATGTTCTTCCCGTGATTGCGTGGGCTCTCTCTAATTACTCCGGCTTCCTCACCTCTAAAAGCATGCACCTTAGTATTGGCTGATTAACAACACTAAATTGACCCTCATGTGTGAATATGAGTGTGAATGGTTGTTTTGTCTATCTCTGTTGGCCCTGTGATGAGGTGGCGATTTGTCCAGGGTGTACCCTGCTTTCCGCCTGAGTGCAGCTCGGATAGGCTCCACTCCCACTCCCTCATGACCCCGAGAGGCACAAGCGGTAGAATATGGATGGATTGATGGACCTGTTTACTTTCTCCCAATGGATTTAAAAAAAAATATGCCTTTGAAGGCCATGTGTAATAAACATGTTTCAAAATATGGTTTTTCTACTGAATCTGCATCATGAAAATTTGGAAAGCTTTTGGTCTGCTCTGTATAATGTCTCTTGATGTGTTATTTGGTCTACTGACACACAAACAGATACGTTTGGATGCAATAACCTGATGAGTACATATTTGGTTTATGTGATATTTCAGTCAGTTCAGTTGTTGCCATACAGCTACAAACAAGGAAGAATTGATTCACTTTAGAAGCATCAGAATGTTTTCAACATTTGAGAAAAGTACCTTTTTGTCTGTTGTAAAACATTACTACATTTAAAAGAATTGCAAAAGTGAGCATTGTTTGATTTTTGATATATTGTATGCCCTTTTAATCTTGCATGAATATTTTAGTAATGTTTTCCTTTTTTTCCTTTGAGGGCTCCACGTTTTAAAGGCTATCAACAACAGGACAGCCAGGAGCTTTTACACTCTTTACTGGACTCCATACGAGTAGAAGAAACTAAAGTGAGTGATATGTTTTCATTTCTTTGATGAATAAGAACCTCTGATATCCTCCTGAGAACCAACATGCTCTGTAGTGGAGATTTGTTTTTGCTCAATTTCTGTGGTTGGAGTTTCAAATCTCTGAAAAAAATAACCCCGTTATGCAAAACCCACGTGTCCACTGCAGAGGATGCTGGTTTTTAGAAAAACATTTTTCTACACAAAATAAGTTGCAATCATCCTAAATATTAACGCCAAATTGTTCATAAAACCCAAATAACCCTGTGGAGACTTGTTAGAGATGGGCTTTATGGCTCCTTGAAGGGAGCCATATCTTGAGTAGCCGTTCCTTTTAAAAGAGCCGTTCAAAAGTGTGTCTTGTTCTTACATGTATATGTATATACATTATTCATTTATTTATTTATTTATTTTTTTTAAACTTGTTTTAATCAAGGAAACAATCACTCTTTGCAGTAATAACTAAAGGTTTGGTCAATAAATCAAAATGTATACATTACACCGGACCTGGACAATTATTTTGACTCGAGGGCCACATTGGTTAATAAAAATGCCTCTGGGAGCCGGTATGTGTGTGAACGTGCAAAACAAAGGGGGAAAGGGAAGTACTCGGATTGAGCCTAAATAGAGGCTAAAAGACCTCGGTAGATTAAGGGTGAGAGACATAATTTTTTGGATACCTCTAACTCAGTGATGTCATAACTCCTTCAATAAATAAACCCGATAAAGCTGCTTTTGATTCTGATTCTGAGAGGACAGTGTGAAGAACGACTCTCAAACGAATGAACTACAACTGTTAATCGGTTCTCATCGTTCACTTGAAAAAGACTTGGGGACATTCGATTTCAAATATCTTCAAAGCTTGGTCACATATTTTTCCCCGTGTTTTTTGTTTGTTTCTGTCTCAGCGCTCCTTTCTCCCTGTTTTATTACACTTCCTGTGTCCTTGCTCTGTCAAGAGCATTGATTAACATGCCTGTCTCTGGTTTGTAATTAAAAGATTCACCTGTGGACAATCACTGATTAGAGGGGGTATAATAGCTGACAGTGCTAGTACATTGTTGAGTGGACACTTAAGTTGTGCAGTTTACGTTTCGTCTACTGCTTAAGATACGACAATCCTTTATTTTTTTTTACAAGGAAATTGATACTATCTTTTGCAGTTTTACTTATGGTTGATTGCTTGGCACACACGGGTGTGCTTTGTTTTTTTTTAATACTCTGCTTGCTAGCTAATACACTCAGCATCAACGGTTGGAACTGTTGGTTAAATCACTGAAATGATTCCCGGGCGTGGCCACCGCTGCTGCTCACTGCTCCCCTCACCTCCCAAGGGTGAACAAGGGGTTGGGTAAAATGCAGAGGTTAATTTCACCACACCTAGTGTGTGTGTGTGACAATCATTGGTACTTTTTTCAATAAAGAGACCTGCTTGCACACTGCCTGCCTTCTCTGCAGCCTAGGTTTATGTCCCGTATGTCACAACGACACAAACGGGACAAACCCCTACATCAGGGGCGCTCACACTTTTTCTGCAGGCGAGCTACTTTTCAATTGACCATTCGAGGAGATCTACCTCATTCATATTTATAATTTATATTTATTTATGAAAGCGACATTTTTTTTTAACAAGTTAATGGTGTTTAATGATAATACAAGCATGTTTAACACATATAGATTCCTTTCTTTCACAAAGACAAGAATATAAGTTGGTGTATTACCTGTTTATGGTGACTTGCATTGATTGGAATCAGTCAGTGGTACTGATAACGTCCGCATTTTCAAATGGAGGAGAAAAAAAGTCCTCCTTTCTGTCCAATACCACATGAAAGTGGTTGGATTTGGCATCTCGTTTGTCCAACTTGCATACTCATTTTTAAACACTTTGTTATGAGAGTAGCATATGTGTGTGGCCCTTTAATGTCTGGCAGCAGGTGTGTGACGTCAGTGAGTGTGTGGGCGAGCAAGGAGAGGGAGCGGTCGCTGAGGGCGGCGGAGAAATACATTGGCATCAAACTCTGTTGCTTCCTAGCTTGTGCACGCTGGCTTTCTGAGACTCTTACTTTGTTAGCACAGGCAGGATGAAACAGGTCTTTTATGGTGAAGACAGGAACTGTGCAGTCAGTCTTTAGAGTTTTGGCAGCAGGTACGGCCCAAGAGTCTGTTGAAATAAAAAGTGTTTCTCTCGTCCTGTCAGGGATTTTTTTCTTAATAATGAGCTCGCAGCAGCCAGCGTCATCTCACAAGATCCTCGGGTGCCGAGAATGTCAAACAACTGACGAAAGTGAAGTCTCGGTGAAGATTGATGATTGCTCATTTTTATGTCTGTTTTTTTAATGCCTGGCTTGTGATCGACTGACACACCCTCCGAGATCGACCGGTAGCTCGCGATCAACGTAACGGGCACCCCTGCCCTACAAGAAGTCTTTTTTTGGTTTGTTTTGATATAGTGTTTTTTGCTCAGATTTCTCTATAAACTTCAGTTATTAACACAAATATCGAACATGTTTTTTTTTTTTTACCCTTTTTGAGGATGAGATGTAAAAGTTTATATAAAAGAGTTGCCGGGGTTGGTGCAGACGGACAATGATAGCCGGGCTGAGCGACGGGAGGCTACACACCACGAGTGTAAGGCCCGGGTGAAGACAGACACCCCCCGGCCACAGAGAGTCTAACGCACAAATGCAGGGGTCCACTGACCAGCGCTAAATGACCTGCAAACGACCTGATTCTGGGTCGGGGTTTTATAAGTACCAGAGCAAAAAACCCACGTTGAGATCTATTGAGAGTCATCCTTTGATCTATATCTTAAAACAGTGGTTCTCAAATGGGGGTACGCGTAACCCTGGGGGTACTTGAAGGTATGCCAAGGGGTATGTGAGATTTTTTAAAAATAGGAACAATTCCAAAATCCTTTATAAATATATTTATTGAATAATACTTTAACAAAATATGAATCTTTTCACAGTTCATAAACTGTGAGAAGAAATGCAACAATGCAACATTCAATGTTGACAGCTAGATTTTTTGTGGACATGTACCATAAATCAGGATGTTAAAGATTTCTTTTTTTGTGAAGAAATGTTTAGAATTAAGTTCATGAATCCAGATGGATTTCTATTACAATCCTCAAAGAGGGCACTTTAAGTTGATGATTACTTCTATGTGTAGAAATCTTTATTCATAATTGAATCACTTTTTCAACAAGTTTTTAGTTATTTTTATATCTTTTTTTCCAAATAGTTCAAGAAAGACCACTACAAATGAACAATATTTTGCACTGTTATACAATTTAATAAATCAGAAACAACTTCTGTATCTCTTTTTTTTCAACCAAAAAGGCTTTGCTCTGATTAGGGGGTACTTGAATTAAAAAAATGTTCACAGGGGTTACATCACTGAAAAAAGGTTGAGAACAACTGTCTTAACTGATACCGATAAATAAAGATTGACTTTGTGGGCCCTCCTTTAGGAAAATGTTAAATATGAGCAAGTTCCAAACAGCCTCTTTTAATACAGTAGCTTGTAGTGCTGTGAGATGTCCAGGGAAGGGGGGCGTGATAAGCAGTAGCGTAATAGCATCTTTAGGGGTCGTAAAAAAACTACCTTGAAACATACAGATAAAAAAAAATAATAATAATACAATTCTGTCCCCTAGGAATGGGGGATATGACAGAAAATAGTTGAGAAACCCCTGAAATAATCAGAGGTACAATCTAATGTTATTTATCATTTTGAATGAAAGACGAGCGGAATGTTACATTGTCAATTTTTTACAATTTTATATTAGTAAGTTGGACAATGTTTGGGAGGCTTTTCTTATTTTAGACAATTAATGATGCCATGCATTTTGCACTCTCATGGTGCTGCCACCCACCAATTGCAATTAGCAGACCCACAGCTCGCTTTTTGAAGGCTGACATGTTCCCAGTTGCCCCACCAGTGGCTGCGTAAACCTAGCAAGAGAAGTTAGCGGGTGTGTTTAGTGGTCAGCCTCGGGCTCCACCGTCTAGGCTCCCCGTCTCCCATTCAAACTTGTGAACACTGACAGTTGTGCCACTTAGTGGACTTGCAAGTGGCATAACCAGCGTCATTGTATGATCTTGGGAAACCCGCAGCTGCTGAATGAACTCCACGTCGCCCCATTGTGCTTGAGGGTCGCCCATCACCCCCTCCCACACGCACACTCAGCCAATTTCCACTGTAATAAAGGGAAGCATATAGAATGAGGAACAGCCTCTTTATTTCATTCAATCAAACAAATGTATTCAATCAGGCGTGTGGAACGCCATATTTACTCGTTGTTCCATTTTGGACGGAAACCAACCATTCTATAACACATGATAAAGTAAAACAATTTACTCAACAGATGTTAAACAGTCATAAATTTAATTATATTGTGCACACATAGCATTTGCAATATTCTACTCGTACAGAGTCCATTCACAAGTTTGTGGTGAGCTAGCTGAGCATGAGACCGAGAAGGGTGTGACTGTCCTTTTAGAGGCCCTAAGTGTTTGTGTTCATTGGCCATTAGTATCAGAGATTTAAATATGCTAATTTGGCCCCAGTCAATTATCAGCAATTAACTGCGATGGTCGCTATTACTCTCTCAGGGCATAGACTGTCCTTCTTCGCCCCATCTTCATTTTCTTTCCGCTCTTGCACCAGTTAACCTTTCCATCCCCCCCGCCCCCTTGTCCCTACCCATCCAGGGTGAGACTGTGCATGCTGTTACATTGGAGAGGATAGGTGGGGGTGACCAGTAATTAATTAGGAGAGCTGCAGCCTGGTCTCAGTGTGCTCACTGATGTGACCGCAGCCACTGTGGGTGCGCTGAGACTGGCTGGACTGGGATTAACGAGGCTTTTTGACCTAAATTCCCAGTCCAGTGCGTGGGTCCCGGGACAATGGGGGGTGACTGGTCTCAAACGCAGGCATAGACCATGGCCAATTATGTATTGATTGGTGCTTTAATGTGGTTGTGCCTCTTCACAGCTCTCTCATCAACAACTCACTGACCATGTCACCTTTAATCAGAGGGCCCTCTAAAAAAACTTCACACACACACACATGGACGCGCATACACTCATAGTCTTTCTTACACACACGCGTGCACACAGAAACATGCCCAGTTAGTGACAAGAGCCCCGTGTCAACAACTTCAGACAAGGACAATAATTATTTTACACTAATGATGCTTATGATAAATGTAACTGTCAAAGTGAACTATTGTAAGGATACTAATATTTTACTAATGGTCGTAATTAAGAGAATGTAAGACAGGGGTGTCCGAAGTTGTGCCCAGAGGCCATTTGCAGCACAAAGCTTAGTTTTTATTGGCCTCCGGCATAATATTAAAACCACAATATTTGGGCCACTTAAAACAAAAGTTTTACATTTGTTTTAACTATTAAATCAACTTAAAATAGTAGTATTTATTTATTGTGATGTATAATGTTTACAATGTGGTTGTCAAGCTTATGAGATGCATTGGTTTTTCATTATTATTGGTTGTGATGGTGATGGAAATTATTACTAATAATAGTATTGATGCATGTTATTTCTGTTATTGTAATTAATTTAGTTAGTTGTTTTTTAATATTTTTTATTCATTATTATTGATGTCATTATTGTTATTGATAATGTTACTGATACTTAATCATTTATTTTTATTTTTTTCCATATCGTATTTCTATGTCTTCTCAGTAAATTTCTAGTATTGTCAAACTGGGATTGTGTTGGAGTTGGGATTGCTTTCTTTTCTTTTATAAGATTACCGTTATGTGTGTTTTTTGTAAATAAAATACCTGAAAAAAAGTTTGTGAAAAAAGACATGATGTTTTGGGAACAGTTAAAATGTTGATAATAATAATATGCCGTTTGACACACAACACAAATGCTGGAAGATATTTTATTCTTTAAATTAATTGAACTGCATGGTATAATTTCTTGAATTTGCATCTTTAAAATGGGTGAGAAATATCAAAGTAGCCCAGCCAACCTGTTATTTTGCAACACTTGGCGCTATTTGTAAAAAAAAAGTGGCCACTCCTGATATATATTTTTTAAAAAGCAGTAGGAATTTATCATGGAATTTATAGTCTAATATATTGATTTAAATTTCTCCAAGGAACCCCATTCAAAGTCACAATTAATGTATTTCCTTTCCAGAGAGTGAAGGCTGGAATTCTCAGAGCTTTTAACAATCCCACAGAGAAGACAGCCGATGAAGAAACCAGGCGTCAAGTCAAAGGTTTGTTATGCTGCACAATCAGGGTGGCTAAGAGCCATAGTTCCATCTTGTGGTAGTTCAAGGAAATACAACTAAGACTAGATTAATAGGAAAACATCATGGGAATCTTAAGGAAGATTTGTAGCTGTGGTTGTGTTGTTGTGCATTATAGTAGGGGACTATTATTAGATCATATAACATATATATAAAATATTGAATTACAACTGATGTAAAATAATGCTTGCAACTAATCGAAAGCTGTCTTCCCTATCAGCGTATGGGAAGGAAGGTGTAAAGATGAACTTCGTTGATCGCATCTTTGTTGGAGAGCTAACCAACACAATTATGTGTGAAGAGTGTGAACATGTAAGTGTGTTTGCGAAAATCCAGAGTTATTACATTCTACACTACATACATATCATGTATATTATAATGCATATAGTAGATGAACATGTAGCCGTAATACCAGGTTTTACTGCTGGGGAAAAAGACAGCACATTAAAGCATTTAACAATATTAATGTGACTCCTAACTTTTACAAAACCTGGGCAAGAAATATTTAACCAGCTTATTATATATATATATATATATATATATATATATATATATACATAAGGGGTGTGGGGAAAAATCGAATCGAATACGTTGTGCGATTCAGAATCAATTCTCATTTTTTTTAAAATCGATTTTTATTTTTTTAATTTAGTTTTTAGTTTTTTTTTAATCAATCCAACAAACCACTACACAGCAATAACATAACAATGCAATCCAATTCCAAAACCAAACCTGACCCAGCAACACTCTGAACTGCAATAAACAGAGCAATTGACAGAAGACACAAACACGACACAGAACAAACCAAAAGTAGTGAAACAAAAATGAATATTATCAACAACAGTATCAATATTAGTTATAATTTCAGCATAGCAGTGATTAAAAATCCCTCATTGACATTATCATTAGACATTTATAAAAAAAAAAAAAGAACAATAGTGTCACAGTAGCTTACACTTGCATCGCATCTCATAAGCTTGACAACACACTGTGTCCAATGTTTTCACAAAGATAAAATAAGTCGTATTTTTGTTTCGTTTAATAGTTAAAACAAATTTACATTATTGCAATCAGTTGATAAAGCTTTTTCTTTTTTTTTAAATCTACTACTCTGCTTTCATGTCAGCAGACTGGGGTAGATCCTGCTGAAATCCTATTTATTGAATAAATACAAAATCGTTTTGAATCGGAAAAATATTGTTTTTGAATCGACAATCACATCGAAAAAATCGATATGTTACTGTATCGATTCTTGGGGTCACGATTCGATACAGTAACATATCGATTTTTTCGATGTGATTCTCGATTCAAAAACAATATTTTTCCGATTCAAAACGATTTTGTATTTGTATTTTGTATTTACATATATATGTATATGTGTATATGTATATATATGTATAAATATATGTATATACATATATGTATATATGTGTATATATGTATATATATGTATATATGTGTATATATGTATATATGTATGTATATGTATATATATATGTATATATATATATATACATATGTGTGTGTATATATATATACATATGTGTGTGTATATGTATATATAATAAACTGGTTACCTATTATTATATTGATGTGAATAAAGCAAAAAAGCACCTTTTGCATGGATTACATCCTTCAGTTTAGAATACATCCTAAATAAAGACTTTCGAATGGATTCGGTCCGGGCTCGGACTTGGCCATTCCAAAACTTCAATTATATTGTTGCCAAAGAAACACAGAATTTTGGGAAATCATTTTTTAAAATAGGTCATCACAGCAATTAACGTTGGAAAATGTGTTTTGGTCTGATTAATCAGCGATGGAACAATATGCTTTGTTTGCTACAAAAACATCATCATTATTTTGGTGAATTGTTGTAGGGACATATTTTGGACTTGTTTTACTCTAGGTGTTTTTCATAAACAGTACCTAATGTGATTACATGATCTTTATTTTGTAATGCCTTGTTTTTTTATTTCAGATCTCAACTGTGAAGGAAGCTTTCATAGACATTTCTTTACCTATTATAGAGGAACGGGTAAGATGATGAATATCACTGTAAATATTGATTGATGATTCATAGCGGACAAATTAGATATTAGGCAATGATTATGTTGGGATGTATTGTATCTGTTGGCCTTAGATATCAAAACCATCCGAACGGGGCAGGCCGGGAAAAGGAAGCCGAGAACACGAATCCAACACGACACATAATGAGCAAGCTATTTCCTCTGCAAATGCGGCTAACAGGAAAACAAGGCATCCAAATGGACAGGTAATTCATTGTTACTTGTTGCCATACAATATGCATTCCTATACATGTATTATGAATATAAGATTTAGGAACTTAGTTGTTTCTTAAGCAGGGTTGGTAAATATAAAAGTTTTTATATTGAAGCAATTTTTTCCACTAGAAACAATGTAAATATGAATTATGGGTAGCAACCTTGGTACTTTTTTTAAAGGTTTGTACACTTTGAACTTGGGCTGGGCGATATGGCCTTTTTTTAATATCGCGATATTTTTTAGGCCATATCGCGATACACAGTATATATTTCAATGTTTTTCCTTAGCCTTGAATTAACACTTGATACATATAATCACACCAGTGTAATGATTCTATGTGTCTACATTAAAACATTCTTGTTCATACTGCATTAATATATGCTCATTTTAAATTTTCATGCAAAGAAGGAAATAACAACTAAAAAAATCACAATTTTTTTCATACGGTGTTTATGTGCAAATGTTTGCCTTGGCCTTTTGATGGTGTGGGCGTGTGGCACTGAATGAAGATGTTGACATGCAGAGTAAAAACTCTTCATTCTCTAGCAGGTGACTTTTCAAATGATGCTACATATAACAAGTAATTTATAGCAATGCTTTAGCCCCACACTTGACAAATTACGGTTGTCTGTTCGACATATTCCCACTTGAAGCCAAACCACCGCCAAACAATGGACCCCTTGCTGTTTTTCTTGGGAATTGATTATTCCTTCATTTGTTACCAGATTTGCACCTTCTCTGTCTCATATTACCACTCGCACGGCTCAGCTAGCATCACAGCTAACATTACCCATGCCGCTACCTCTCTGCTCTGCGAGGTTGTATACGTATGTGACGTATGTAAGAAGGTGCGCTCGCTGTATGAGAGAAGGAGAGACAAGAAAGAGCGAGGAGAACCTGTAGTGTAATGCCACACTGCAAAAACTGATATCTAAGTAAGATGAAATATCTCAAATAAGGGTGATATTTGATTATTTTCTGTCTGATAAGATTATTCTTCTCACTAAGCAGATCTTATGTCAGTGTGTTTTACTTGTTTTAAGGGTTTTGGTCCTAAATGATCTCAGTAAGATATTACAGCTTGTAACTGAGATTTTATGACCTATATTGAGTAAAACATGCTTGAAACTAGAATATCAACTGATGCAAAGCTGTGTCATTAACACAAGTATAATATTACTTTTTTAAAGTAATAATTTCTTACTTCAAGCATGAAAAAAATCTAGATGTGGAGCGCATATTATTATGTCAAGATAATGGTGCTGGCATTTACTTAATTTAAGAATATTTTTCAACATATTGAGCAAAAAGGTCTCATTTTTTTTCTACCAAAAAAAGTGCACTTGTTTTTAGTGAGAATATACTTTTTTTTAATGTATTTTGGGATTCTATTGGCAGATCATTTTGCTTAGTTCGAATAAAATACCCCTAATTTTTGTATTGTTTTTGAACACTTTTTGCAGTGTATCATTATGTCATTGAGGTTAGCTAATTGTACTTGTTTTGGAAAGTCTTGACAAGCCAAATTTTCTTGTTCTATTGGTAGATAATTTTGCTTAGTTCAAGTAAAAATACCACTAATTTTTCTTTCTTTTTCTTCTAGTTTTTAAAGACTGACTTTTTGCAGTGCAGCAGCTAAAAGCAACTGTGTGAAAACGTATACTCATTTTCTATATCGCACAGAGACAAACCCGCGATATATCGAGTATATCGATATATCGCCCAGCCTTACTTTATATCAAACAAACATAATAAGACAATAAATGTTACATTTATTATCAAAGTGAAGCTGAAATGTCCTCATTTGTAGCCGCCCTGCTGACACCAGGGATGGGAATTTTCCGCAGATCCGCGGAATTCCGACGATTTTGGCGCCGCCAGCGTCATTTCTGTGAATCGTTTAAATCCGGGGAGAAAATTTTAGGGGGGGTTAGGTACTCGTGGTTTTTGTCTCTGCGTTGACCTAGTTATCAGTACAAGGCAGACAATTCCCGCCAAAAATATAATGTCAATGTGTGAAGGCACCAGATTGGCTAGCTCTACTATCAGTTGACAACATCAACCAATGACATTGCCCGTTAAAGGCGTCTGCACGTGTCGTTTGCTGACAATATCTAGTCCCTGATCCTCAATTATTGTGAGCGTTTCTGAACTTGTATTCTGTTTTAATTGGTTGTGTTTATCGGCGACTAATCTGGAAAGAAAACACAGTAGCTCTCAATTAACACGTTTCTTTATTGACAAAACAGTTTCAGACACGGTTAAGCTTATTCAAGATAGGAATGCTTCATTAGCGAAAGATATCAATAAGGGCGTGAGAAACAAGTGGAACTGGGCATGGCTCGATATATCTATCAAACTAAAGGTGAAGATTAACAATAATATCGTAGAAGTAGACGAACTGATCAGCGATTTCATTGCAAAGTGCGATGAACCGGGACGTGCTCAGTGCTTATATTGCAAGGACATTGTGAACTACGGATCTCGGGGAAAGGTGGCACTCTTTGACCACGCAAAATCGGCAAGGCATCTAAGTAAAGTGAGTTTACGGAGAATAATTCTGCTTAATCCATTTGTAGGCCTATTTTTCTCTATAATCCAAAAGTATGCAATAATTTGATATATGTGTAAACTTGTATACAACATTTCATCACATGATACATTTTTATGAAAATATTTGCTAATAAATGTGAAATTTTGGTCTGGAGAATATTGTTAGATTTTGATTCAAAATAGCAGCTAACATAGATTTCTGGGGAGTCATGCCCCCAGACCCCCATAGCAGGCGAGTGCACCTCGGGTGCAGCCGCTGTGCGGCCTTCCGCAAAGCGGTGTTTTAGGATTAAAATATTTTCAGCTGATTTTGTAAATCTTCATTCCCATCCCTGTGACACGCAGACACACTGTGTCTTTAGCCCTGTGGTGCTTAACTGACGGTTTACAATCACACAACTTTAATGTTAACAGCCAGGTCACCACTATAATTAGAATTTTAAAATATCCAAACTAATTTGTCAGTTAATTTTCTTGGTGTGCCGCACAAGGAAGGGCAGTTGGGGAGAACGCTGTGGATACTTTTTAAATGTTTTAAACCACATATCGCTTGTCCATTGCTTTCTTTAGACTCATTTTGAGCTACCAAAACTAAAAACATTTACTAAAAGTCTGAAAAACACTTAAACATCAGCGTAAATAGTCCTTGAACACATTAGCTAATGGCTGCAACACTTAGCTGCCAAACACTGAGCACCATTGATCGATCAGCACACCCACAATTGCTGTGTTGCGAAGCCCACAATGGGTGAGTGAAACATTTGTATACTAACACTAGGTTCGAACAACAAAACATATATTTTATTCAGTCTGTGGTTTGTGAAATTAGAGGTAAAATTAGTTTAAAAAAAAAAAAAGTGAATGCAAATAAGTTAAAAGTTATGTGCATTTAGTCTGTTGTCACCTTATCTCCTGGGCAACATTAGGGCACAGCGCTTCTATGCTTCTAGCCAGCGCAGCTATCCCCATGTGACGCTACAAGCCAAACGGATTTGCATTTCTGTTTTGAGCAGTTTCACATTTCAGTGCTTCTAATGGACTTTTTCAACTTTTCAGACCCCATTATGGACTTACTGCCTAGAAAGTAAACTGGAAACTGTAATTTGAAAAGTGTCACTAGTTTTGGTTTATGTCCTGGAAAAGTCATGTGAAATATATTTAGTGGAAGACTGGGATGATGGTATCCCAAATGTTTCCCTTTGCCATCTAAAAATGGCTAACAATTGTATTGTTCTTCTAGAAAACACAGGGCAGGAGGTCTTCTGGCTCGATGGATGGAAAGGGTGCAAGCTGCAGTACGGAACACCCTGAGGAGGAAAGCACTGGGGGATCAGAACGCCGTGTCTCAGCTTGCAAAATGGCTGCTTGTGGAAGCTTTTCAGATTGCAGCGAAACAGATTCTGGTCCTCGGGACAGCAGTAACGATGCCGACAGTGAGGCTTCAGAGGGCGAGTGGACTCCTCACACATCCATCTCCAGCCATGTCCAATCTCACTTGACACCTAATGTCAATCAATCTCCAATATCTGCATTTACCTCATCATCATCATCCTCTTCCAGGCAAGGTGGCGCTGTAGAGCCACTACTCTACACTTTGTCCAAAGTTAGCCTTGGTTTCAGTTCAGGGGACAGCTCACCCACTTTGCAATGTTCTCCAGAGGAGCCTACAGAAAATAGATCACGTGATAATTTCCACCATCAGCATCACCAGACGGCATTCCAAGCTCTGTCCCACAGTTACACGCCCAGCTCCAAGGAGTGCTCCGTTCAGTCCTGCCTTCACCAGTTCACCTCTGTGGAACTACTGATGGGCAACAACAGGTTGCTTTGTGAGAGCTGCACTGAACACAGACAGAAGCTAATGCGAAAGAGCAGGTCCACTGGTGAGCCCCAATCTTTAAATGTGCGATTGTTTAGCTACACAGGATTGTAATAGGGCTGTTTTTAAACACTTTAGTTTGGCATGTTGAATGCAGGCTCAGAGTCCCACATTACTTTTTGTGTTGTAGATAAAAAATTGGAAAAGATCTACACCAGTGCAAGAAAACAAATGCTCATTTCCTCACTTCCTCCTGTCATCACATTGCATCTAAAACGCTTCCATCAGGTTTGTTACATTTAGGTATTACAAGTTTAATGTTTTACAGTTGAATATTTATGTGGGTGTTTTTTTGTCTCAAAGGCAGGGATGAATCTACGAAAAGTAAACCGCCATGTTGACTTCCCTTTGGTGTTGGATCTGGCCCCATTCTGTTCAGCATCATGCAAGGTAACTTCCACTGAACATTAATACCGTTTTTTGTTAATCATTTGTATGTTTATTGAGTTTTCCTTTTCGATCTTTTTTTTGTCAATGACAGAACTTGGCACATGATGAACGTGTCCTTTACAGCTTGTATGGGATTGTGGAACATAGTGGCTCAATGCGTGGCGGTCACTACACTGCATATGTAAAAGTCCGTGCTCCCCAGAGGAAAACCGAACAACATCACAGGAACTTGTCAGGTCAGGGTTCAGCGGTCATTTATCAAACTTGGGGCTTCACGGTGGAAGAGGGGTTAGTGCGTCTGCCTCACAATACGAAGGTCCAGGCTCGGGATCTTTCTGTGTGGAGTTTGCACGTTCCCTCCGGGTACTCCGGCTTCCTCCTACTACCAAAGACATGCACCTGGGGATAGGTTGATTGGCAACACTAAATTGGCCCTAGTGTGTGAATGTGAGTGTGAATGTTGTCTGTCTATCTGTGTTGGCCCTGCGATGAAGTGGCGACTTGTCCAGGGTGTACCCCGCCTTCCGCCCGATTGTAGCTAAGATAGGTGCCAGCGCCCCCCGGGATCCCAAAAGGGAATAAGCGGTAGAAAATGGATGGATGGAGCCTTTTTATTTGTTGATCGGGTATGGCAGCATGCTTGCAGTTGTCTTTGATCTCTCTTCTGTAAAGAGAATGTTTGATGGATGCCTTTGTGCTCTATGGATCCAGATTTTGTTTTAATTTTAAAAATTCAATACACTGTATAGCAGTGATTCTCGCACTGTAGTACAAGTACCACTAGTGAGTGCTCTATCGAGTGGTACGCCAAAAAATCACTTAATTAAATATTATTGTGTAACAGTTTTATTTTTCTATATTCAAACAGTGTTACTTTTCAAACGGTGTGTAATGTTACAATAGACCTGCGAAGTAGAACTTGTTCTTAATGAACTGTATATACTGTATTTCAATGTTGCTCATTATGGTGGTACATTGTGGGTTCTTCCGAGGATGTTGTAGTCGTAATGATTTCTGCAGTCCTTTGAGACATTTGTGATTTGGGGCTATATAAATAAACATTGATTAATTGATTGATTGACTTTGAGAGCCAAGGGTTTTTTGAGGTAGTACTTGGTGAAACAAGTTTGAGAACCACTCTGTCCATCCATCCATCCATCCATCCATCCATCCATTTTCTACCACTTATTCCCTTTGGTGTCGCCGGGGACGCTGGTGCCTATCTCAGCTAAAATCGGGCTGAAGGTGGGGTACACCCTGGACAAGTCTCTACCTTATCGCAGGGCCAAAACAGATAGACAGACAACATTCACACTCACATTCACACACTAGAGCCAATTTAGTGTTGCCAATCAACCTATCCCCAGGTGCATGTCTTTGGAGTTGGGTGGAAGCCTGGAGTACCCAGAGGGAACCCACGCAGTCACAGGGAGAAACTTCCAAACTCCTCACAGAAAGTTCCCGAGCCCGGGATTGAACACAGGTCTACTCAGGACCTTCGTATTGTGAGGCAGACGCACTAACCCCTCTTCCACCATGCTGCCCGCAGAACTACTCTGTATATTCTATTAAAAATCTCCAAGAAGTTGCTTAAACTGAGACAGTTACCATTGCTGCTAATATGATAACAGTACAATGTGTTTTTTTAAGTTACATCAAGATTGTTATGACTTGAAATACCTTTTCTAATTGATAACCTCAATTATGGCTTCAGAACAATGCCAAAATGTTTGCGCAGAAACCACACTCGCATGGACACACTTTGTGCTGTGTCTTTCTGTTTCTCTACTAGCAAAGTGTACCCCCCTTTGGGCACTTTAGGGTGGGAATAAATACACAGCCTCTGCAACTCATCTCCTTTATGATTGGTCAGTTTAAACACCTACTGTCTCCTGGTTAGAGCTAATCCAAGGTAACTTTTACCGTCAAACTGTGTCCCTTTTGAAGAAAAGTAGTCTTTAGAATCTAAAATTTAGACAAACCCCATTCCATTATTCCCTTAGAAAAGGAAAGTGCTTAAAAAATAACACACACATGTTATCACATTGTGAGCGCATCACATTTGCAACTCTGACACTATCACATCAAAGCATTGATAAATGATCTACCTTTTTTAATATAAAGTATGTGTATTAATTCCAAAATTGCTGATAGCTGGGGAGCATGCTGTATATCCAGAACAACATTTTGCTGGTCGAAATACACTATCTATCGCGCGGGGTGCTGGAGCCTATCTCAGCTGCATTCGGGCAGTAGGCGGGGTACACCCTGGACAAGGTGCCACCTCATCGCAGGGCCAACACATAGACAGACAACATTCACGCTCACATTCACACACTATTCTTACCCATGATAATACAGTTAAATTAAAGCAATTTGCTCTTTGCGGATTTTCCATATCGTTTTCTTTCTTTCTTTAGTTTGTTTCGAACATGAACACACTTACAGTATAATACATCGCACAGTTTCTTATAATTTCTGTTTACATCATGTCTGAAAAGGAGTAGGAAGAAGCAAAGCTTATTTAATCCTACTCCTTTCCCACTTCAGAGCGTTTACAAATATATAGAATCATTTACTGACCTTTTTATAATAAAATAACATCTGTGAATTAGTATACACAACAAATTTGTAATATGTAATCAATTAATTCAGTCATTATTAACATACTGAGATGCAGAATATCTTATTTTCAATGAGGTTGAAGGTATTTCTCATAATTCTTCTTCTTTGTACTTTGTAAGCACTATTATTAATTTAAACAACCTCTTAAACTGGATCATATCAGTACAATGTTTAACTTCATTACTTAATCCATTCCATAATTCCACATACTGATATGCTAAAGGTTCTAAGTGTTGTACATGCATACAAATGTTTTAAATTAGATTTTTTTCCACTAAGGTTATATTAGTCCTCTTTAGTTGAAAATAATTGCTGTACATTTGGTAGCATGTTATAATTTGCTTTGTACATCATTTTAGCTGTTTGCAATTTTACCAAAATACCGAACTTTAATATTTTTGACTCAATAAATAAAAGTTTTGTATGTTCTCTTTATCCAACATTATGTATTATTCTAATTTATCTTTTTTGTAACGCGGTTAACAAATGTAGCGCACATTTGTAGTTATTTCCCCATATTTCTGCACAATACCTCAGATATGGTGACACTAGCGAGCAGTAGAGAATATGTAGTGATTTTTGAACCAGGACGTATTTTGCTTTTTTCATTATTGAAATGTTTTTTGCCACCTTATGTTGTATGTTTTGTACATGAGATTTCCAGTTCATTTTATCATCTATTTATACTACCGAAAAAAATGTTTCTTTTACCGTTTCAATATATACTCTGTCTATTTGTTTTGTGTATAATACTCTTTTCTACTGTTACCAAATAGCATTATTTTAGTTTTACTGAGATTCAAAGAGTCTGTTTTTATCAAACCATTTTTTTAATTTGTTCATTTCTTCTGTTATTATTTGTATTATATTTTCCACTCACCACTTTGTTGTATTAACGGTGCATGCGTGTGTTTCAGGTGCCAAGGATTCAAGCAGCAGCTCCCAGGGCCAGTGGTTCTACATCAGTGATACTACAGTCCAGACGGTACCAGAGTCCAGGGTTCTTAATTCTCAGGCATATCTGCTATTCTATGAGGAAATCCTGTAATTGGACTCAATCCCTCTCACAGTAGACAATTGTGTTTGTCCGTCTATTACAATGTGTAAGCATTTGAAAAAAGGGAAATGATTGGACTCTTTATTGAATGACTAATTTGCATATACATTTGTCCATAAATCCCTATACTACATAGATTAACATGTGAAGATGCGGTTTATTTAGGATTAACTTTTCACTTTTATTTTGCTAAAACATGTCTATCTATCATTGCTCTCTTTAAATTACAGTATGCTTATTTTTTTATGCTTGCAGTAACCGTGGTAACACGTCTTATCAGCGTTTTCAGCAATCTTTGAAATCCAGTGATGCTGGTTAGGCTCAGTAAAAGGCAATTGACAATTGATTATTATTACTATCAGTTGGTACTATAGCAATACATGCATAAATACATGGTCAAGTGTAGTGAAAGCCATATTTTGTATGACCCCCGTGAAACATATACGCCAAAATGCAGCATATATAGAATAGGCGTAGTAAAACAGTTAAGTATTGGAAAGTAGTGGTATCTTACTTAATAAGGTATCAATAGGTCACGTTTGCCAAAGATGCAGCTACAGGTCAGGGCTAAAAGTAATGAACAAATCAAACACAAAATTATATATATTTTTTTAGCAGAACTTTTCAATTTTTCTGTTGTATGTATTTTGTTGCGCGCACAATTTACTCCCTTTTTTTTTAATCATCCTTACAAATCACCTTGCCTTTATTGTACAGTATTTAAGTTCTACTGTAAGTAAATCTGTTCATTAAAATTGTCTACTTCGTTACTGTCAGTGAAGTTGGACAAAATAATATAAATTAAAATATAGATCTTAGCTGTAATGTGCATTAGATTACTGCTCTATTGATTTATATTTGCCACGTTTGAATCATCGACATCATTGAATGAGCTCATACAGTATTTCTTTTCTAGATATATATTTTTTTGTTTGTTTGAACATTTGCCAAACCGGAATTGGTTGCCATGTGCAGCCATCAAAAGATGAATATTAGATTAAACATTTTATGTGCCTCCTGTAATCCTAATGAAACGTGTGCATGGTGGAAAGAAAAACATGAACTGCTCTGATTGATATGACATTCATGTACAACATACAGCTTGTACTAATAGTACATGTAAATGTATACTGTATACAAACAAAAGCAATGCAAGGTGATGGTGCTTTAGGCATGCAGGTGTTTTTTTTCCTGTTTAAAGGAGAACTTTTCATCATAAAATGTTGAACTTATTTGCATCAAGCTGTTATGTATCATAAACTAAATAAATCTGACATATGGACAATATATTATTCTCTTAAATGTTTTACCCACTCTTGGGAGAAAAGCCTGAGTTAGAAGCATGATGAAGATCTTTGTTGTTTTCAACTCTGGAGTTGTCATCTTGCGTTCCCTGCGGGATCGTGGCGACAAACGCTCTAAAGTGTCACTGTGTGCGCCACATTGTCGTCGCTGATGTGGCCTGACAGGGGCAAAGCATCACTGCTCCAGAACATGTCGCCAGCTGGTGAAGAGGAGGTGGGTGTGGAATCTGGGAAAAGGCCAACGTCCACAAACATTGCCATGCGCATCTTCTTGTTACTACAAGCTGTGACATACAAGTCATGCTGCTGGAACATAAAAACAGGTTGTCAAGCTGCCACCAACGAATCAGCAAATATTTGCTGAAATTGTCTATTTTTAAAATGGCCTTTGGCTCAGGAACATGCTGCTGATGCATTAGACATGAGTTAATCTCCGCTAACAAAAGACGCCCCTTCGCCCCCCTCAGACTTGCAGACACTTGTAAATAACAAATTTGTCATCAATGTCGACCAGCAGTGTCATTTTTGCTGCTCTCACCACATCATCACTGCTTGACGCCACATCTCACATGCACGCATTAATACAACGTAAACACATCCCTTCGTGTAAAGCTCTACACATTGCCTGAGGCATTGCTTTTCACACATCATAATTACAATGCCACTTAAACGCAGCAGGAAATGTTTTGATATAAAAATAAATGTACATAAATGTCAGACAGGAGCAAAATTTGGAATTTCAATTCAATTTAAATTTCAGCACGTTTTTGCATGTGCCTCACAATACGAAGGTCCTGGGTTCGATCCCCGAGCTCTGGGTTTTTCCTGTGTTGAGTTTGCATGTTCTCCCCGTGACTGCGTGGGTTCCCTTCGGGTACGTTGGCCTCTTCCCACCTCCAAAGACATGCACCTGGGGATAGGTTGATTGGCAACACTAAATTGTACCAAGTGGGTGAATGTTGTCTGTCTGTCTCTGTTGGCCCTGGGATGAGGTGGCGACTTGTCCAGGGTGTACCCCGCCTACTGCCCGAATACAGCTGGGATAGGCTCCAGCACCCCCCGCCACCCGGAAAGGGGGATAGGCTCCAGCACCCCCCGCCACCCGGAAAGGGACAAGCGGTAGAAAATGGATGTATGGATAGCCCAGTGCTTAAGTCACTGCACTGAGTTCTTGTTGCGCAGAGAATAGACTTTACCACAGCTCTGCTTGTGTACAAGTTTCTTCACAGTCTTGTATATCTCTGACATGTGAATCGTATAAAAATCTCAAGCTCTGAAAAGCTCAGGGAATGGTCTCCTGCTGGTGCCCATGCAGAGTCAGGACGAAACATGGCGAGGCTTTGTTTAAGTTTTATGCTATTGAAATCTGTAATAGTCTTCCTGAAGATGTGAGACCAACCTCAAATTTCAACTATCGACACTATTTGGTTTTAATGTGGATTAATACGCCTTCTACCGCCCAAATGCAGCTGAGATAGGCTCCTGCACCCCCTGCAAACCTGATAGAGACAAGCGGTATAAAATGGATGGATTAATAATAGTTTTTGTGAATATTTTATGTTTTATTTTTAATTTGAACTATAATTACTTTTATGATATTTTTATTTATAATTGTGCCTTGTGGGCTTCACGGTGGCAGAGGGGTTAGTGTGTCTGCCTCACAATACGAAGGTCCTGCAGTCCTGGGTTCAAATCCAGGCTCGGGATCTTACTGTGTGGAGTTTGCATGTTCTCCCCGTGAATGCGTGGGTTCCCTCCGGGTACTCCGGCTTCCTCCCACTTCCAAAGACATGCACCTGGGGATAGGTTGATTGGCAACACTAAATTGGCCCTAGTGTGTGAATGTTGTCTGTCTATCTGTGTTGGCCCTGCGATGAGGTGGCGACTTGTCCAGGGTGTACCCTGCCTTCCGCCCGATTGTAGCTGAGATAGGCGCCAGCGCCCCCCGCGACCCTGAAAGGGAATAAGCGGTAGAAAATGGATGGATGGATGGAATTGTGCCTTGTAATTCTATATAAAAAAACACTTTGGATTGCCCTGTGTACGATTTGTACTTGGCTTCTCTTATGCATGATTATGCAATATTCTTTGTGGTTAATCACATCAGTTAATAAAATAAATTTGACAGCCCTACTAAAAATATTTAATCAAAAAAATTCAACATGGCCTCCTATTTTGAATGCGTGGATAAAGTAACATTTGCTGCAATTAAAATACAATACGTACATGAGTTTAAAAAACATCAGTCTATTATACCTATTTCTTCTCTCTGCATGATTAGCATATAGTTCTGAGTAGGGCTGCAACGATTAATCGATAAAAAAAGCTTCAATTGTTGCTTTGATTATTCCTTTGAGGGTAACTAATAAACAATCTGGGCATACGTACCGTACCCTCTCCCCCTAACCCTTATTTTGGGGACGGCGTGGCGAATTTGGTAGAGTGGCTGTGCCAGCAATCTGAGGGTTACTGGTTCAATTCCCACCTTCTACCATCCCAGTCACGTCCGTTGTGTCCTTGGGCAAGACACTTCACCCTTGCTCCTCATGGGTCCTGGTGAGCGCCTTGCATGGCAGATCTCGCCATCAGTGTGTGAATGTGTGTGTGAATGGGCGAATGTGGAAATAGTGTCAAAGCGCTTTGGGCTCCTTAAAAAGGGGTAGAAAAGCGCTATACTAGTAACACCCATTTACCATTTAAGCCCTGTGAATATTAATGTGACCATTGTTACTCTCCAACAATTGTACCTTGATTTAGGTAGATTTGGTTTTCTAACGGGTTAATATATTAAACCGAGGTACGACTGTCTGTATTTAAAACCGCAAAAATGCAGTGAGGTCCTACACTACTAAAAACAACTAAAATTATATATTGTATTGCACAAGTGTCCAAACTTTTTTTCCGCATAGGGTGATGAGAGAGAGGAAGGAGCATGTTGTTGGACTGCTTCTCTGAACTTCAGAATGTCTGCAGTTGCCGAAGATGGCCTGCATTAAACCCCGTATCCTTCCTCCTCTCCACCAACTCCTTCACAGTGATCACACCTGTGAAGTGAAAACTATTTCAGTTGCCTATTTCCTGAAGCTCATCGAGAGAATGCCAAGAGTGTGCAAAAAAGTAATCAGAGCAAAGGGTGGCTATTGTGATGAAACTATAATACAAAAAATGTTTTCAGTTATTTCACCTTTTTTTTGTTAAGTACATAACTTCACGTGTTCATTCATAGTTTTGATGCCTTCAGTGACAATCTACAATGTAAGTAGTAATGAAAATAAAGAACATCCGTTGAAAGAGGTGTGTCCAAACTTTTGACCTGTCCAGTATATATATATATATATATATATATATATATATATATATATATATATATATATATTGTAAATTATGGTGAAAAATAAGTAGTTAGTCAACCATTCAAAGCTCTCACTGATGGAAGGAGGTTTTGGCTCAAAATCTCACGATACATGGCCCCATTCAAAAAGTTATATTTTGGTTTCATCTGACCAGATGACATTCTCCCAATCCTCTGCTGTATCATCCATGTATCCATTTTGGTACAAACTCAACTCGTCGTGTTTGGAGGAAGAAGAATACTGAGTTGCATCCCAAGAACACCAAACCTACTGTGAAGCATGGGGTAGGAAACATCATGCTTTGGGGCTGTTTTTCTGCTAAGGGGACGGGATGATTGGTCTGTGTTAAGGAAAGAATGAATGGGGCCATGTATCGTGAGATTTTGAGCCAAAACCTCCTTCCATCAGTGAGAGCTTTGAATGGTGGACCAAATGTCTATTTTCCACCATAATTTACAAATAAATTCTTTAAAAATCCCACAATGTCAATTCCTGGATTTTTTTTCCACATTCTGTCTCTCACAGTTGAAGTGTACCTATGATGAAAATTACAGACCTCTGTCTTCATTTTAAGTGGGAGAACTTGCACAATTGGTGGCTGACTAAATACTTTTTTGCCCCACTGTATATACATACATATATATATCTATATATATATCTATATATATATATATAGATATATATAGATATATATTCTCCGGATAATCCAATCAAGACATATATATATATATATATATGTCTTGATTGGATTATCCAGAGAATAGTGCTCGATACCGTGGTAGAGCGCAATATGTAGGTCTGGGAAAAATCACAAGACTACTTCATCTCTACAGAACTGTTTCATGAGGGGTTCCCTCAATCATCAGGAGATAGAAAATCTCCTGATCACCCCCTGGGAAGTGAGGGGAGCAGTGGGCAGCAGTGGTGCCGTGCCCGGGAATCATTTATGGTGATATATATATATATATATGTATATATACATATGTTTGTATATATACATATATGTATGTACGAGTGTATATATATATATATATATATATATATATATATATATATGTGTATATATATATATATGTGTATACATGTATATGTGTATATATGTATATATGTATATATATTCATTCAATATTTTAACTTGTTCTCTTTACAATGTGGCTTTAAACCTAATTTATATATATATATATCCATCCATCCATTTCCTACCGCTTATTCCCTTTTTTTGGGGTTGAAGGGCGCTGGCGCTTATCTCAGCTACAATCGGGCGGAAGGCGGGGTACACCCTGGACAAGTCGCCACCTCATCGCAGGGCCAACACAGATAGACAGACCACATTCACACTCACATTCACACACATATATATATATATATATATATATATGCCCGATTGTAGCTGAGATAGGCGCCAGCGCCCCCCGCGACCCCGAAAGGGAATAAGCGGTAGGAAATGGATGGATGGATGGATATGTATATATATATGTGTATATGTATATATATATATATATATGTGTGTGTGTATATATATATATATATATATATATATGTATATATATAAACACACACACATACACACAATTGAATATTTCTTGAGGGACAATAAATACCAAACCACGAACTGCACTCTGCCGTATTAGAACTATGAAAGAATGGTTATTTATGTTATGGTTACAAGTTTGCTCATTTTCTTCACTTTGTCAGCACACTGCACTATAATAGCTGCCAAAAACGGACACGACCGCGTCTTAAAAAAAAAAAAGTCCAGCACGAAGGTACATTTTGAAGCCTCTAACGTGGCTGTGAAATAGCGGACAGGAAGCCGCACAGTCGCTGCTCTTCATCACAGCAGTTCGCTCATGCACGGTCGCCATTTTGGACCTCCAGCGCCTCAGAGAAATTGTCCGGAAAAGGTAACAATGTTTTTCATCCATTCCTCTATCTTACGCTTACTCCGTCGTATCTTGTCCGGGCGGTGTAGAAATGCTCGAATTGCAGGTATTTGCCTAAAAAGACGCGGGGAGGCTCTGCTGGCCTTCATTCTTGGGCTAATCAAGTTAGCTTAATGCTTGAGCTTTCTTAGCTGCCGAACGTATCTTATTTGGGATTGGAGGTTCAAACCGCCTGCTGTGTTAGTTTGTTGTCATTATTGTAGTTACTCTGCATTATATTCTGCGGCAAATATTGTTTAATATGAATTATACACTCGATAAATGTAGCTCGTCAGTTGTTGCTAACATTAGCATGACGCCTGCGCTTGTGGTGTAAATAAACCCGCATTCAAATCAGCTTTAATCTGCGATTCAAACTATTATATCACTCAGACTGCTTTCCTTCCAGATTATATCTCAGAGAGGAATGTGGGACCAGGGAGGTCAACCCTGGCCACAGTGGCCTCTTAGCCAGCAGCAATGGATGCAGTCTTTCCAGCACCAACATGATCCGGGTCAGTAAGCATGTCAGTACCGCCACTAAATACCTGTCTTTTAAATGCTTTGTTTTGATGGTTTTCAACAGGTCAGGTGGACTGGGCTGCACTGGCGCAGGCATGGATAGCGCAGAAGGAATCTACAGGAGCAGATCCCAAAATTGAGCCTAATGGACAGGACATGCCGGGTCTAGAACCACCTACACAGGGCAACCACGGCTCCTTCCAGGGTGAACCTGCTTTTGGCCGAATGTGGCAGCCAGGTACGCATCTACTACAAAAATGGGACCCATTAAAGGGGAACATTATCACAATTTCAGAAGGGTTAAAACTAAAAATCAGTTCCCGGTGGCTTATTTTATTTTTTGAACTTTTTTTCAAACTTTTACCCATCCCGGAATATCCCTTAAAAAAGCTTTAAAGTGCCTGATTTTTGCAATCTGTGAAGCCAACTCCCATTTTCCTGTGACGTCACATAGCGATGCCAATACAAACAAATGGTGGATAGCACAGCAAGATATAGCGACATTAACTTGGATTCAGACTCGGATTTCAGCGGCTTAAGCGATTCAACAGATTACGCATGTATTGAAACGGATGGTTGGAGTATGGAGGCAGATAGCGAAAACGAAATTGAAGAAGAAACTGAAGCTATTGAGCTATTCGGCCATGTTTGCTTTAGCATCGCCAGTAAAATGTGCAGACCAACGATTGGAAGTTTTGCATCTTGTGACACTGGATCAACTTAAATCCATCGATTGGTAAGTGTTTGTTTGGCATTACATGTGGGTGGAGGGAAACGCTGGATGTAAATATAGTTTAAAATGTACATATAGCTAGCTTAAATAGCATGTTAGCATCAATTAGCTGGCAGTCATGCCGCGACCAAATATGTCTGTTTAGCACATAAGTCAACAACATCAACAAAACTCACCTTTGTGATTTAGTTGACTTTATCATTGGAAATGCATCTGCAGGTTATCCATACATCTCTGGGCCATGTCTGCCTTATCACCGCCGGTGAAATGTGCAGACACTAAGGCACATTCAATGGGGGTCTGGCGGCTGATGTCTTTGACTTTATCGTTGGAAATGCATCTGCTTTGAGTGTCGCAGGATATCTACACAATCTTGCCATCTCTGTAGTAGCATAGCTTTCGTCGGTAAAGTGTGCGGAACAAACGACTGACCATTTCGTCTGCTTTCCCCACACCCTCGTATTTTGAACAAATTTCGTCCAATTTCTTGCCACTTTCGCATGTTTGGGCCAGTGGTGCAACTTGAATCCCTCCGTTAGTGTTGTTACACCCTCTGACAACACACCGACGGGGCATGATTTCTCCCAGGTTCCAGAAAATAGTCGAAAAAACGGAAAATAACAGACCTGAGACGCGGTGTTTGAGAAAATGAAAATGGCGGCTTTACTAGGTGACGTCACGTTCTGACATCATCGCTCCGAGAGTGTTAAATAGGCGTATAATTCGCCAAAATTGACCCATTTAGAGTTCAGAAATCGGTTAAAAAAATATATGGTCTTTTCTGCAACATCAAGGTATATATATAGGTTTGGTGATAATGTTCCCCTTTAAAAGCCTACTGCAGTGTTTTTCAACCTTTTTTTGAGCCAAGGCACATTTTTTTGTTGGAAAAATTCCGGAGGCACACCACCAGCATAAATCATGAAAAAAAAAAATGAAACTTAGTTGACAGTAAAAAAAATCATTGTAGCAATTAATGGATATGAATTCAAACCATAACCAAGCATGCATCACTATACCTCTTGTCTCTGAGTAGGTGTACTGTCACATCACGCCGTGACTTATTTTGAGTTTTTTGCTGTTTTCCTGTGTGTCGTGTTTTAGTTCTTGTCTTGCGCTCCTATTTTGGTGGCTTTTTCTCTATTTTTGGTATTTTCCTGTAGCAGTTTCATGTCTTCCTTTGAGCGATATTTCCCGCATCTACTTGGTTTTAGGAATCAAGAATATTTCAGTTGTTTTTATCCTTCTTTGTGGGGACATTGTTGATTTTCATGTCATGTTCAGATGTACTTTGTGGACGCCGTCTTTGCTCCACAGTAAGTCTTTGCTGTCGTCCAGCATTCTGTTTTTGTTTACTTTGTAGCTAGTTCAGTTTTAGTTTCGTTCCGCCTTACTTTCCCTAAGCTTCAATGCCTTTTCTTAGGGGCACTCACCTTTTGTTTATTTTTGGTTTAAGCATTAGATATCTTTTTTACCTGCACGCTGCCTCCCGCTGTTTCCCACATCTACAAAGCTATTAACTACCGCCTGCCACCTACTGATATGGAAGAATATTACATGGTTACTCTGCCGAGCTCTAGACAGCACCGACACTTAACAACAACAACATATCATTTGAAGACTATAATTACTGGTTTGCAAAAAAATATCTTTAACCCGAATAGGTGAAACTTTATAATCTCCCACGGCACACCAGACTATCTCACGGCACACACGGCCTACTGAAATGAGATTTTCTTATTTAAACGGGGATAGCAGGTCCATTCTATGTGTCATACTTGATCATTTCGCGATATTGCCATATTTTTGCTGAAAGGATTTAGTAGAGAACATCGAGGATAAAGTTCGCTAACATTTGGTCGCTAATAAAAAAGCCTTGCCTGTACCGGAAGTAGAAGCCGATGTGTGCGTGACGTCACCGGTGCGAGGGTTCCTCACATCCGCACATTGTATACAATCATGGACAGCAACAGCGCGAGCGATTCTGACCGAGTATGCGACAATTTCCCCATTAATAGGGGCGAGGATGAAAGATTTGTGAATGAGGATACTGAGAGTGAAGGACTAGAAGGAAAAAAATAAAAATACGAGTGCAGTGGGAGCGATTCAGATGTTATTAGACACATTTACTAGGATAATTCTGGAAAATCCCTTATATAATTATTGTGTTACTAGTGTTTTAGTGAGATTATGAAGTCATACCTGAAAGTCGGAGGGGTGTGGTCACCGCCAGTGTCTCTGATGGAAGCCATGGAGGAGCCAAGAAAGTCGCAGCTGCCTCTTTGACAGCTGCAGGAAGAACGACACAAGCTCCGCGCATGTTTACGGTAAGCGCCAACTTATTAACACAATTTTCTCACCGAAATCTGCCGGTTGACATGTGGTAGAGAAACACCTTCGCTTGACTGCTCTGTTCCATATTAAAGCTTCACAACAAACAAAGAAACACCAGCTTTGTTTGTGTTGCTACAGCCGGCCGTAATACACCGCTTTCCACATAATGTATTATTCTTTGTAGTATCCATTATTAATTGAACAAATTGCAAAAGATTCAGCAACACAGATGTCCACAATACTGTGTAATTATGCGATTAAATCGGACGACTTTTAGCCGTGAGTGGTGCTGGGATAAAATGTCCGCTACAACCAATAACGTCACTAGCACGCGTCAATATAAGCGCCATCCTTCCGCGACGTTTTCAACAGGACACTTTGCCGGGAAATTTAAAATTGCAATTTAGTAAACTAAACCGGCCGTATTGGCAATAGCATGTGTTGCAATGTTAAGATTTCATCATTGATATATAAACTATCAGACTGCGTGGTCGGTAGTAGTGGGTTTCAGTAGGCCTTTAACTCCCTGCTCGGTTGGTAGAGTGGCCATGCCAGCAACTTGAGGGTTGCAGGTTCGATTCCCGCTTCCGCCATCCTAGTCACTGCCGTTGTGTCCTTGGGCAAGACACTTTACCCACCTGCTCCCAGTGCCACCCACACCGGTTTAAATGTAACTTAGATATTGGGTTTCACTATGTAAAGCGCTTTGAGTCACTAGAGAAAAGTGCTATATAAATATAATTCACTTCACTAATTCACTTGGCACTCAGCTTCATGGGTTAGAATTGTGGGTTGAAGGCCTACTAAAACCCACTACTACCGACCACGCAGTCTGATAGTTTATATATCAATGATGAAATCTTAACATTGCAACACATGCCAATACGGCCTTTTTAGTTTACTAAATTGCAATTTTAAATTTCGCGTGAAGTATCCTGTTAAAAACGTCGGTATGATGACGCTTATGATGACTCGTGCGCGTTTGATTGATTGATTGATTGATGATTCATACTTTTATTAGTAGATTGCATAGTTCAGTACATATTCCGTACAATTGACCACTAAATGGTAACACCCAAATAAGTTTTCAACTTGTTTAAGTCGGGGTCCATTTTAATCAATTCATGGTAAGTGACGTCACGGAATGTAGCGGACATTTTGTTCCAGCCAGATCCCAGCTATAAGTCGTCTGCTTTAATCTCATAATTACACAGTATTCTGGACATCTGTGTTGCTGAACACATTTTCAAATTGTTCAATTTATAATGAAGACGTCAGAGAAGACAGATGTCGGTGGGAAGCGGTGTATTGTGGCTGCCTTTAGCAACACAAACACAGCCGGTGTTTCGTTTTTTACATTCCGGAAGGTGAAGCTTTACTATTGAACAGAGCGGTCAAGCGAACATGGTTCCCTACCACATGTCAACCGTCAGGTTTCGTTGAGAAAATTGTGGTAATAAGTCTGCTCTAACCGTAGACATGAGTGGAGCTTGCGTCGTTCCTCGTGCACCTGTTAAAGAGGCAGCTGCTACTCTCTTGCCTCCTCCGACCGGTTGCCCCCCGAACGTGGGATGCTTCCACCGTGGAGGAGGGGAATAAAAAGCTCAGCCCGGCCCAACCGGCTGCCTTCGCTTCGCCTCGTCGAGAAAACGTGGCTTTCCTCAGAGACACTGGGGAACATTAAATTGAAAATTAATAAAAAAAAAAAAAAAAATTAATTAGTTCTGCTCAACGATTTGGTTCTTTATCGGGTTGTGTCATCAATTCTAATTTGGGGAAATAAGAGAACTAACAGATGGTTTAGCATCAGTGCTGTTTAGTTTATAGGTAACATGATCTTACAAAGCCAACAATGAGGTGTTAAGTGGGACACATCAAAAAAAAAAAAAAAACTTAAAAAAAATTAAAAAAACATTATACAAAATATATATTCTCCTGTAGAATTTTACAAACTAAAATACACGTGGAAATTACACAAGAACGTAACATTCAGTCACATTTTCAAAACCTTTAGGAATGTTTGTCATCTCCTTAGAAAATGTATTGGAATTACAATTACAATATCGTGCACTGTTTGTTTAGATTTACAAGGTGAAACAAATATGACATCAGCTCATAACATGCTACTGAAGATATTGCAATCCTTCTTTTGATATAATTTTGACAATTATGGCTTACAGTTTATACATTTCCATGGTATTAATGACTTACTGATCTAATCTTAATGTACTTGTTTTAAAGGGGAACAGCACTTTTTTAGAATTTTTGCCTATCGTTTACAACCATTATTCTCCCTGCCCACTGGGTGTGAGTTTTCCTTGCCCTTATGTGGGTTCTTCCGAGGATGTCGTAGTCTTAATGGCTTGTACAGTCCTTTAAGGACATTTGTGATTTAGGGCTATATAAATAAACATTGATTGATTGCTTGATTATGAGAGACATGGCGATAATAGATTTTTATTAAATTTTTTTGTATTCTAAATATTAAATACATGCAATCAAAAGTCTGCTTTCAATGGAGACTATTGGAGCCGCTCTATTCCACCTGTAACGCCCTTTAAAAAAAACATCCAAACACCTCTATTGGGGTTTTATATACATGATTAAAGTGTATATGTTGTTTAGTAATGGGCACATTTATAACAAAATTGATAATTCATATATATTTTTTAATGCTAAAAATTATTTTAATTACATGATGACATCCCATTGACCACGCCCCACCGCCACTTGTACATTGCAAGCTGGGGGAAACCCTTGTAACAGTTAATAAATCGAAACTTTGTTCTTTTCGATTTAACTGATTAATTTTGCAATCCTAAACAAAACAAAGACAAATCTATTTGTGTTACATTATGCTGTTTTGCCCTATTTTTGTTTATTAAGTAATTTTGTTATCAACAGAATGGGGAATGCATAGCCGGCCGCCATCGCGGCCTCCTCCCCCTCCTCCACCACCCCCGGAACAAACCTGGATCCCACCTGGTTCAGCGCCGATGGATGTGGTGAACCCCAGTGAAGATAGCAACAGCCAGGACAGCGGAGAGTTCAACTCTGAAGCGCATCGTGGGGTTTTCTCCCAGAACAGCCATGGGTATGGGGCACAGCCCGACAGCTACGACATGGCCCCCATGGCCATAAACCAGTTTGATTATCAGGTATGCAGATGATACAGTAAAGAGTGTTAAAGCATTTGGGTTTTCCATAGAAACTTTACCGGGTCCCATCATCTAAGTGTATCAGTCAATGCCTTCTTGAGGCGGTTCAGAGGCATCTATTGACATTTTGAGGATCCAGCATGGATTGGTATTGTTTTTTTTGTTGTTTTTAATTTAATTTACATTTTTAAACCAAAAACAAAACCAGCCTATGCATTAATAATTTTGGCTGTTGCGTTTTAACGAGAAGACTATAGCAATCTAGAATTCAGCAAGCCGTGGTGTCATTTTATATTAGCTTCATCTCACTTTAATTGTGTACTGTCTTTTAACAGCATGGACTACATGGAGCTGATTCATCCTTTGCCCCGCCGCCCTCCGGCTTTCATTCACCCTACTGGCAGGGACCGCCTCAGAACAGACGGGAAGCCCGACCGCCAGGTTTTAGGGAAAGAACCAGATCCCCCATCCGGCTTCCCATTAAACAAGAAGCGACAGCACCACTTGGTAAGGAGAACACAAAGTTTCCTGAAAATAGTTTTAAGGATTTTTTAAATGTAATTTTTTTTTTTAATTACCTATTGATTATTCATTGTGCAAGTCTAAATATATACGTTAAATAGGGATAGGCAATACGTTGTGAAATGTATATCGATATATGTATTGCAAACTCTTGTAATGATAATCAATTATTTGATATCATCCATCCATTTATACATTTTTCTACCGCTTATTCCCTTCGGGGGTGCTGGAGCCTATCTCAGCTACAAAAAAAATCATAATTGGACCATTTCAAAATGGGTTACAAAAGTTCCTAATTTAGCTGCTGACGTATTTGGTACATATTGGGTCATTTCCGAGTGTATTATTTTCCCTTAACTATTATCATTATGGTACTTGCTAATTTACTGTTCAGAGCTGGTTACTCTCTCTTGTAACATGGTTATCTCTACACTTCTCTTAAAATGTACTAAACACTTATGTTGTTTCAATACATCTACATTAGTTTTGGGGAATACTAAAAATGTGCGTATTGTATTAGTCACAGGAGCAGTATTGGTCATATCGATGCTCATACTAAAAATGTTCAGGATTAAGTTATTACATTTTTGATAACTGTAATCTGACAAAAACACAGGGTGACAGTGTAACAATATTAAGTTTTTTTTTTTATTTTTTTTATTATTTCCTTATTCCCTTTTAATACATACGGAATTCATACAAGTCAATTGTGCAAAACAAAAGCAAAAACTACTATTAGCTATTTTTTCCAGAGTTTTTAAACTAACGATCAACAAAACGTGTGGTCATAAAATATTGATATTATTACTGTGGTAATATGCTGAATTTATACTTAGTGTTGTTACTGTTGATATTTGTATCGATTCACCCACCTCTGTTGAGCTGTAGCTTAGCGGTTAGCTTCGGGTTTTTTTTTTTGTGTCCTTTGTGTTTAGTGTTGCATGTTTTAGCAATTTTTTTTGTCCTCTGGTGATAATGATGCTTATTAGAAATGTAGTTTATTTGCCGCCTTGCAGGTTGGGATTAATCATTTAAAAGCTGCACTGTGTAGGGACGTTATCTGCTCTCAAGGATGCTATGATGTGTTAAGAAGGATGCAGATGTTCACAGGTTGCTGTCAAAGAAAATGTGTATAATATGTGATGTATTGTATTGAAACTTAATACATGTTCAAAATAAAATTAACCTAAATTTGCAGGAGACAGCTAAATAATGACATTATGTCTCATCAGGAAATAAGGATTGTATCTGTGACCAAATGTATATAATTTATCTTGTGTAACATTTAAATCACACAACCCTATTGGACAAACTGTCAGTCATTGAAACCTGCAAAGATGCGATCATGGTATTCAAGTAATATTATGTGTAACACTCATTTTCAGACGCGTTGAAAAGGCGCACACTTCCTGCATGGATACGAGAGGGACTAGAAAAGAGGGACAGGGAAATGCAGAAGAAACTTGAGCAAGAGCGAATGGAGAAGGAGCGTGCAGAAATTTCAGATGATTACAAAGAGCACAAGGTTGATGATGGTGAAGGGCCACATATGCCGCGCAAAAGTAAATTTGTAAGTGTTTTTATTTCATAACAAATTTTAAAAAATGATCTTGCAAAAACATTTGTTTTTGTAATGTGCTGAAGGATTTCTGAGGTAATGAACTGGTCAAAGATTGTTTGTATGTCTTGTCTTTTACAGGACAGTGATGATGAAGACAATATTTATGAAGAAAAGTCTTCCGTAGAAAAAGAGTTTTATGTCCGGAGTCCATCGCCTACAGCAGAAGAAAGCGAGCCTGAAATGACTGACGAAGAAAAAGAATTCCAGCTGGTCTGTCTAACAATACAAATATTCTTAAAGTAGTGTGACTGTGACTGACCGACGTTCTTTTATTCTTTAGATGATCATCACAAAAACTCTTCTCACAGAGATCCTTTTGGAAGTGACCAATGAAGAAATCCTGCATGTGGCAAAAGAAGTCCACCGCAAAGCAACGCGAGGTCTGCTCTTGTCTTGTCCAGCAAATACATCATTGATTTTCACGCACACAGTTCAGTCTGAAGTGTATTTTAAGTGCACAATAACTAGAACTTATAAAAAAAAGCTATCATTTGCTTTTAGAAACCATTCTCTGCTAATGCATCGAGAAATGAGCCTTTGAAACTTGCACTGACCCATAACCCTTAAGGTCCTGCTGCCCAGCAGCTACCGATGTGATGCACTAGTACAGAGTGGTTCCTTCTCTCCTCTCCGACTTTTTGACTTGAAGTGTCTGAAAGAAGTTTAACTCTCTCTCTTGTCTCCATTTTTTATGTTATATTTTTATCCTGTTACCAGTGGCAGCTGGTGTGAATAGTGAAGCTTTATCTGTGATCCCCGTCCCTTCTCTAGCGACTCTTGCCTTTGAGAGAATGGATGTATGTGTTTTAACATGTTGTTCCTGTTGTTGATGTGAATCAAAGCTCCTGCAAAACAGCTGGCACAGTCAAGTGCACTGGCTTCTCTGACTGGTCTCAGTGAGTATCCATTTTTTTACAGTGGGTGGGAGGGCAGGAACATTTCATTATCTTATTCTAAAATGACTGGGCTTACAGGGTTGTGGGAGGGCGGGGGTTGTTTGGGGGAAGGGGTGTCCAAGATAACAACCAACTATCCGAAGTTTTGGCTTTTTATTATTAGAAGCATGCTGTATAAAATTAGATAAGATTTTAAGCCGTTGTATTGAATGCTCTGAGGTCTTCTATTGTGAAATGTAGAAAACAAAGTTGTGAAGAATTTAGTGCTGTTCAGTGAGACATTGATTTGTGTTTTTATGCTGAACATTTGACAACTTATCATTTTCCAACACTCAAAAACATGGGGTTTCTATTGTGGCAGGCGGGTTGGGCGACTACGGTTCGGAGGAGAGTGCGGATGAGGACGACCATAGTGCCCGAGGGTCTGAATCGTCTGACACAGATGAGGAGGAGTTGCGCCATCGTATCCGGGAGAAACTGGATGCCTTCCACCGCAAAGAGCGAGAAATTCAACTGCACCAAGAAAAACTTGCACACGAAGCTCAGCTTGCACGTGGTAAGATGTTGAAATGTTGTCGGTGAATGTTTAATTTCTTATGACTTTTAGTTACACATTAGGAGGGATTCACCAAAATTAACATTTGTGTCCGAAACCAGAGGCTAAAAACCGAAATGCCAAAATAAATTGTAATGGCAATCATTACTATTGCCATTGCATTTTCAGTTATGCCTTGTTTATTGCAGTTAATTGGTAGGATGTAGGAATTCATAACAGAGATGTACGTTTAGGTTTTTTATTAGAATCACCGGTGCTACTAAATTTTTGCAGAACATGAAAATTTAGGAGCAATATGAAATGTCTTAAATATCACTATTTTATTATTAACACTCAAACAACATACATGTAAACACAATGCCACCATAAAGCCTCCTGCAACGCTCAAACATCGCTAAACTGTGCTAGCGCTGTCGGCAAGACTAGGGTATGGCTGGGTGAAATGGATCAAAAATCTATTGAAGTAAATAAATATCTCCACCATGCCTTCATTATACATTTTCAGGACTAATGTGGATCCCAAATACACAAAAACTGGTATTATCAAGTAAGAACAGTTAGTTTAGCGTGATAGGATCTAAACTTAAGAGGTGTTTTGAGATATGAACAAAGAGATAGCCCTAAAATATAATTTAAGAAAAGTCAAATATAATCTCCAATCTTCTTCTAAAAATGTAACTATGCTCAATTCTTTAGATAACAAAAAAAATAAATGTGATAAAGTGCCCTGATTTAAGAGGACATGTTTAAAGGTCAGAAGCAACATGAAAACA
Organism: Nerophis ophidion; assembly: GCF_033978795.1. Lineage (NCBI taxonomy): Eukaryota > Metazoa > Chordata > Actinopteri > Syngnathiformes > Syngnathidae > Nerophis > Nerophis ophidion. The sequence continues at coordinate 62,736,826 of NC_084621.1, forward strand.
ATAAACCTTTAATAATGGTGTTTTTAGAGGTAAACATTACTATAGGACATACAGATTTTAGCCAGGAACACCAACCTGCCAACTGCCTCATAATGCTGTGAGTCAGGCCTTGTTCTGAAAATTACTTTTAAGTATTTAGTTATAGTTACTCATTACTCTACCCCAAAAGTAATTGAATTACTGATGGAATGAATGACTCTTTATTTAATGTAATTAGTTACTGGGGAAAGTAATTAATGCATTACTTAAAAAATAATTCAAGTATCTAGCAGAAAGCAGTTGAGGAGTTTCATAGAAAGTTTGTGTGTGTACGCACACGCGCTTTTAAAAGGCGGTGCCTGTTGCCTAGTGACGTCAGTGAGTCCACGCTCATTATGAGTCCCACAGGCATTTTAGCTTGAGCTCATTTTGTTAGCTTAGCAGGCTAGCAGCAGCAGTTTGTCAGCTGTGACAGCAGCTCTTTTGAATATTTCACTGGTTTTAGTTACCTCTGTTTAATAAATCGATTTAATGTGCTTCCATGACTGTATGTTCTTGTCAACAAACGGGGTATTGTTTGGGTCTTTTTAATCTTTGATTTATTAAATATTTTCTCCGACCTCCGTAGTTACTAGAGCGCAGGGCAGTTTGTGTCAAGTTTTAAGGTGGTGAAAAAAACGTCTTTTACTAACCGAAAATATTCATCATTGGTCCCCTTTTAAAGAGCAGCAGCCGCCACTACCCTCCTAATATTTATATACTGCACGTTTTGTATATCACTGCCCGCTGGTCTTTCTTGTATATTTTGAAATACAAACATTGAAAAGGCAATATTGGGCCATTACAGACATATTCATTCGATGGCCAAAATGTTGGCGCATCACTACAACTTGTTTTAAATTGTCATATCTACTCATAATGGACTTTTATTTTCTGTGTTTCTGCAGATGAGATGTTGAGGGAACGATTAAGCAGAGAAAGGGGTGAATATGAAGAGATCCACTCAGAGAATTCTCACAAAGAGGAAATAAAAGAGAGGGAGGTGGAGCCCTTAGTAGAGAGACGTAGGTCCCGTGGTGAGTTGGAGAGTAGTGAGGGCAGAAATTCAGGCAGAGGGAAAGAGAGATCGAGCCGAGGTGGCAGCAATTCCCCAGCCAACGGTCACAGCAGCAGCTCTCACTCTTCCTCCAGCCACAGCAGTAGTCGGTCATCCTCTTCATCCTCAACGTCATCTTCTCGTAGTTCTACTCGATCCTCTTCCCCCCGCAGGAAGAGGAGGCGTAGCCGCAGCCATAGTTCTCATAGACGTCGCAGTGAAAAGATCCGGGACAGGAGGAGAAGCAGCACAGAGCAAAGAACCGGGAACCGTAAGAAAGACCGTAGCGATTCCAGAGAACGAAGGAGTCGCCGTAGTAGGTCCAGATCAAGAGATCGAGACCGCGGCAGGGCTCGGGCGAGAGACAGCCGCAGTCGCAGCAGGGACAGGGGGAAGGATAAGGAGAGGAAAAGAAGCAGGGAGCGCAGAGAGAGTAGCCATAGCAGCAAACACAAACAGAAAGCTTCCAGCAAAGACCGAGAGAGGAAGCGAGATCGATGCCGTAGCCATGAGAAAGACAGGAAAAGGAAGGATATGGATAGGGAGAGAGATTCTGAAAGAAGGCGAGACAAAGCAAGGACTAAAGAAAAAAGCAACTCTTTAGTTAAAGAGGAAAATGGCAAGTCCAAGAAACAGAAAGAGGAGGACTCTCATACAGACTCTCAGAGTGACAGGCAGTCTCGGCATGATGGCAAATCCAGCAAAAAAGGCTCGGCCAAAACTTGCAAGAAACACTCAGACTCGGATTCGAGTAGATCCCCTTCCCCTGAAGTTAGTAAGGAAAAGAAATATAAGAAATCCAAACGTAGTCGCTCAAGGTCAACGGAAAAATCTCACAAGTCTGGTAAGAAGGCAAGCCGCAAACACAAGTCTAAGTCGCGATCAAGGTAGTATTCCTTTTTTTTTTCTCTCCTATTCCCATTCTATGTTGTCATTGTTTGTCATTGTGATTTATCCTCAGTCATCTTAACCAATTTTGTAATACATTAAAATATTAATTACTGCGAAATTGTTTTGGAAATGACCTACCATGTGTAGATTTAATTCCTGTGAGACTTACAGCCATGAAACAGTGCTCACACCTTGTCTGCAGTCAGTTAAATTATAAATTAATATATGGTTCCTTTACAGGTTGGACTCCTAAGTACGTCTTTGTAAATTGTGTGTATTTGAGACTGTATGTGGGGGAACAGCTGATATGTTTCTCTACTTTTTGCACTCTGGATTGTGTCTGATTGGTGCATCTATTAACTTGTTTCATGCATCTTTTCCAGGTCAACTTCCCCCTCTCATCGTAGCAGACGCTGAGGCTGCTTTCCCATCGCTAAATTCCAAGAGTTTAAGTGGCTTGTCTCATTATAGAGGCAACTATGTAGGTGATCATCCCCCTTACATCTCTTTCCCCTTTGTAAATATGTTCTTTTTTTAAGTGTCTGAAGCTAACAGGACATTATGAATGGTTTGCAATCTTTATGTATGTTGAGTAGTGATGAATAAGCCTCGGTCAACACTAAGAACTGAAGTTGTATGGTTTTAAATCTTAACAGAATTCACAGTCCCACAACAAACATTATTGTAAGCTGTCCAATAAAAACTTCAACCCTGTGTTGCTTTATTGGTACCTCATTATAATAGTAATGCTACAGTTGACTTTTCTTAGCACCAAATTAAGTGCAAATGCTACAAATAATTATACATTAATACTTTAAAGCCTGATAACTGTTGCAGGTTACTGTTTGCATTTGTTCTGACTGTATAGGCCTTAAACTTACTATACATAATTATGCATTTTAGAGACCTTGTGCCCTCTTTAATTTATTGGGTTTCCATTTACACAATACAGCATATATTAGTAAACAGGCTGTATAATAAATGATAAATGGGTTGTACTTGTATAGCGCTTTTCTACCTTCAAGGTACTCAAAGCGCTTTGACACTACTTCCACATTTACCCATTCACACACACATTCACACACTGATGGAGGGAGCTGCCATGCAAGGCGCCAACCAGCACCCACCAGGAGCAAGGGTGAAGTGTCTTGCTCAGGACACAACGGACGTGACGAGGTTGGTTCTAGGTGGGATTTGAACCAGTGACCCTCGGATTGCGCACGGCCACGGCCACTCTTCCACTGCGCCACGCCGTCCTTGGTTTCCTTAAATTCTTGATGTGGGCAAAGTGGCTAATTTTAATGAAAGTAAATGGTCAACATTTTAATTGGAACATTAACGTGTAAAATTTTGCAATATGATTTGAAACGTTTGTGATGCAAACGTTGATTCCCTTTGCTGGATACATGTGAACGCCGTTATCTCCAAGCAGTGACTTGCAACGACACATCCACTGTTCTATAGTGTTGTTTTTGCAACATCCATTTATCATATATATACCACCTGTCATAAATAAAATGCAAATGCTGAAGATACATAAAGATAGTTCATTACAAGGAATGTAAGTTGAAATAAGTTTACAATATATGCAATAATAGTGTTAGCGTGGACAGTATGTGTGTTAGATACACTATATAACCAGGGGTCACCAACCTTTTTAATAATTATTAGAATAATTTCGCGACATCCAGTGTGTGTGACATTCATTGGTACTTTAACTTTTTGAAACCAAGAGCTACTTCTTGGGTACTGATTAATGCCAAGGGCTACCAGTTTGATACACACTTAAAATAATTGCCAGAAATAGCCAATTTGCTCAATTTACCTTTAATTTAAAAAAATATATATATATAAATGGGTATTTCTGTCTGTCATTCCGTCGTACATTTTTTTTTCCCTTCGACAGAAGTTTTTTTTGTAGGGGATAAATGATGAAAACAAACACTTGAACGGTTTGAAAGAGAAAACACGAAAAAAATAATTTAATTTTTAAACATAGTTTATCTTTAATTTCGACTCTTTACAATTCAACCGAAAAAAAAGAGAAAAACTAGCTAATCCGAATCTTTTTGAAAAAATTAAAAAAATAATTTATGGGACATTTGTAATTTTTCCTGATTAAGATTAATTTTAGAATTTTGATGACATGTTTTAAATAGGTTAAAGCCCAATCTGCACTTTCTTAGACTATATAACAAATTGGACCAAGCTGTATTTCTAACACAGACGAATCATTATTTCTCCTAGATTTTCCAGAACCAAAATTTTTTAAGAAATTCAAAAGACTTTGAAATAAGATTTAAATTTGATTCCAAAGATTTTTTAGATTTGCCAGAATATATATTTTTTAATTTTAATCATAAGTTTGAAGAACTATTTCACAAATATTCTATGTTGAAATAACAGAAGCTTAAATGAAGAATTAAAAATGTATTTATTACTCTTCACAGTAAAAAAATAAATTTACTTGAACATTGATTTAAATTGTCAGGAAGGGATTTAAAAGGTAAAAAGGTATATGTGTTTAAAAATCCAAAAATCATTTTTAAGGTATTTTTTCTCAAAAATTGTCTTCCTGAAAGTTTTAAGAAGCAAAGTAAAAAAATAAAGGAATTTATTTAAACAAGTGAAGATCAAGTCTTTAAAAATATTTTCGTGGATTTTCAAATCTATTTTAGTTTTGTCTCTCTTAGAATTAAAAATGTAGAGCAAAGCCAGACCAGTTTGCTAGTAAATAAATAAAATTTGAAAAAATAGAGGCAACCCACTGGTAAGTGCTGCTATTTGAGCTATTTTTAGAACAGACCAACGGGCCACTCATCTGGTCCTTACGGGCTACATGTAGACCGCGGGCACCGCGTTGGTGACCCCTGATGTATACATACTGTCCCCCGATGAACCGCGAAGTTGGACTATTGTGACCTCGCCGGCGTACCGTATATACGCTTCCAAAATGGCGGCTGAAGGACGCTTCCGCAGTATGTAGAATTATAATTTCCGTTCCAGATTGGCCACCACAGGAACTTTAAAGATCCTCGCGGTTTCCGGCCGAGCAATAATGACCCGAGCACAGTGAGCGGCTGACTTTAATGTCAAATGTATCTGAAGTCCTAAATTGTATAAGACGAACACCATGTTGCCAAACAAGTTTGGCCGCATCATGTCAGGGTTGTACAGTCGCAGGTCAGTGTCCTTGTGCGGTGTTGTCCAGTCGACTGTTGGTCAGAGTGGATTCTGTTGGACGTCGGTGTGTAAACATGGTTCCCAGTGGCTCCAGAGAAGGTGTGCTGGGGAGCGGACACAGCGACACTGTCGCAGCAGGTACTACTTTTGTGATGATTACTGTACCTGTGGAAAGAAAATACATCAATCTAGGTAATAATATGTTAAAGTTTATAAGGTACACTTTATTTGCAATTAGAAACACATTGTTATTACCATACATCCATCCATTTTTTACCGCTTGTCTCTTTTGCAGCTGCACACGGGCAGAAGGTGGAGTAAACCCTGGACAAGTCGCTATCTCATCACAGAGCCAACACAGACAATCACACTAACATTCACACACTAGGGCCAATTTAGTGTTATCAATCAACCTATCCCCAGGTGCATGTCTTTCGAAGTGGGAGGAAGCCAGAGTACCCGAAAGGAACCCACGCAGTCACGGGGAGAACATGCAAACTCCACACAGAAAGAGACCCGAGCCCAGGGTTGAACTCAGGACGTTCGTATTGTGAGGCACATGCACCAACCCCTGTTCTTTCGTGCTTTATATATTTTTATTAACTAGTAATTGTGTTGGGCAGCGCGGCAGGACAGAGGTTATAGTGCATCTGCCTCACAATACGAAGGTCCTGGGTAGTCCTGGTTTCAATCCCAGGCTCGGGATCTTTCTGTGTGAATGCGTGGGTTTCCTCCGGGTACTCCGGCTTACTTTCACCCCCAAAAACATGCACCTGGGGATAGGTTGATTGGTAACACTAAATTGGCCCGAGTGTGTGAATGTGAGTGTGAATGTTGTCTGTCTATCTGTGTTGGTCCTGCGATGAGGTGGCGACTTGTCAAGGGTATACCCGCCTTCCGCCCGATTGTAGCTGAGATAGGCACCAGCGACCCCAAAGGGAATAAGCGGTAGGAAATGGATGGATGGATAGTAATTGTGTTTAAAAAAATACCAAGGAATGTTAAGAAAATAGAGCAAACCCAACTCTTACCCAGTCCCAGCTTTGCAATATTTCATAAAAATTTACAGACCAATTGAGAATACACACACACACACACATATATATATATATATATATATATATATATATATATATATATATATACCGTATTTCCTTGAATTGCCGCCGCGGCGCTAATTAATTTAAAATCTCTTCTCACTCCTGTGCTTACCAAAGGAATGCGGTAAAAGTAAGCATGCGCTAATTATTTTAAAACCTCTTCTCAGTCCGGCACTTACCAAAGGCATGCAGTAAAAATTTGAGTGTGATGTAAGCTTGGACCTTAAATCCTACTGAATACCTCTTACTCTTCTTCCCTTTATGCGATTTCATATTACCGGTATTGAAATCAGCCTCATTATGAAAATGATGACAGGGTAAGTGTCACTCGTGACGTCACGAGTTTGACCAGGCGGTAATACTAAGCATGCGCTAATTATTTTGCGAAGCGAGATTGACCCGGCAGTAATTCAAGGCAGGCGCATACTATATGCCCTGCGGCAATTCAAGGAAACACGGTATATATAATAGCAACAGCATTATCAATAATGATAACAATAATAGTGATTAAACACATAACATAATCCATTCCATTTGATGATTAGGTTAATTATTGTTTACATAATAATTTACATTTTTTATTTTTAAATGTTTCAAACAAGACTGCAACACATGATCCCTGAGTTCTACACCCTTTTTCCCCCCAACCATAATTTTCTCTGGTTAGGGGGTTCAAAAATGTCCCACGTCCGTCCATTTCTCCCCGCACAGTACTCGATTGGTCCATCAATCTACAGTAGACCCTGAAGAGCTGAAGCGATTCCAGTCACTGGCCAGCAAATGGTGGGATGAAGATGGAGAATTCAAGGCCCTCCATGCCATGAATGACCTGAGAGTGCCTTTTATAAGGTGTGTTTATGCAATTTATATGTTTAAATACTGTACTTTTTATTGAAATTGTAATGCTTATACTAATGCTTATGGGGGATGTTAGCGCCTTGCATTGCAGCTCCCGCCATCAGTGTGTGAATGGGTGAATGTGGAAATAGTGTCAAAGCGCTTTGAGTTCCTTAAAAAAATTGTTGAAAAGTGCTATACAAGTATAACCCATTTATGTAGCTGTATTGGTTATCTAAACACAACTGGGGGCCTTATGTTCTTGTAGGATTTTGAAACTAGCTGTATTCCCATACGTGCCAACACTCCCGGATTTTCCGGGAGACTCCCAAAATTCAGCGCCTCTCCCGAAAACCTCCCGGGACAAATTTTCCCCTGAAAATCTCCCGAAATTCAGGCGGAGCTGGGGGGCCACACCCCCTCCAGCTCCATGCGGATCTGAGTGAGGACAGCCGGTTTTCGCGTCCGCTTTCCCACAATATAAACAACGTGTCTGCTCAATGAAGTTATAACTGTAGAATGATCGAGGGCGAGTTCTTTGTTTCTTATGTGGGTTTATTGTTCGGCAGTTTCGTTAACGCCCTCCTAGCGCGGTAACGACACACAACAACAGCAGTCACATTTTCGTCTACCGTAAAGCAGTTTTTCTGCCGTAAACAGCAATGTTGTGACACTGTTAAACAGGACAATACTGCCATCTACTGTACATGCACCACAACACCTCCAGGCAACTTCAACCCTCTTCTAATACCCTCCTCCATTCACATCCCATCTCCCCGGATTGTAAATAACCTTATGTAAATAATCAAATGTACTTCTAATGTATATACTTGTTCTTATGCTATCTGAACTCACTATGTCCTCTGCTGGCTGTACATATCCTACTAAGTAAGACCTACACTGTTTCAATATCCATTTCTCTGTTGATGCAATTGTTGATGACTGAAGTACTGATATCAACCAAAGCTCCTCATCCCACCCCCCGGATTGTAAATAATGTAAATAATTCAATGTATATACTATGATGATTAACTTGTGTGATGACTGTATTATGTTGATAGTATATATTTGTACCATGAATTGATTATGGTGGACCCCGACTTAAACAAGTTGAAAAACGTATTCAGGTGTTACCATTTAGTGGTCAATTGTACGGAATATGTACTGCACTGTGCAATCTACTAATAAAAGTATCAGTCAATCAATCATGCATATGTGACAATAACATCTACGGCTTTTAAAGTGCAGTGCACAACTGTGCACACAACAGCTGTAAATATACTCCTCCCCTCTTAACCACGCCCCGCCCCCAACCTCGCCATCATGCCCACCCCCCGACCATGCCCCCCACGTTTCCCAAACCCCACCTCCCGAAATCGGATGTCTCAAGGTTGGCAAGTATGTGTATTCCTAACCCAAATAAGTGAAATTAAAAGTGACAGAATTCCTCCACACTTCAGCACTTTTTCAGCCAATAGCATTTGAGTAGCCCCAGCATTGCATATGTGTGCATGTTTTTTTGGAGGGGGCTGGCTTAGCTCGTCTTGATTGATAAGATCTGTTGTTATGGCCAAGCATGATAAACATTACTTAATCCATCCGGCAGGAAGAATATAGCTGCTCTCCTCCTCCCCCATTGTGGTCCCATTGGTGCTGTTGATGTGTGCTGATGGTGACAGTGTGACATATCCAGTGCCAGTGTGCCTATGTCTTCAGTGTGGCTGATTTTCCTGATGTGTCTTTACCCTCAGGGCGTGTCTGAATAAGACGCAGCTTCACCCCTACTGTTGCTGTGTGACTGTCACCTTCTGACATTCTTACTGTGATACGTTTAATGCGGCTGTGGTACTTTTTTCTATAATAAGCCAATGCACATTTGGGAGCACTCCTCATTTTGAGGTAGCAGGAAATATTGTAACCACTTATATTATTTGTTGTTCTGCTCAGACGATATTCACACATGTAGTTATAAGATTATCTTTCCCTTTCTAGTGGTGCCCTTCTGAGCTAGTTACCGTCTGTAATTACAATAATGTTTTGCTTTTTTTGCACCAAAACTTACAGAAACTGCATATTTCAGACTTCAAAGTATAAGTTGTCTTGTTTGACTGTGGAGATAATGAATTAATCATGTATATGGAGTTCTCATTCATCTAGGTCAGTGGTTCTCAACCTTTTTTCAGTGACGTACCCCCTGTGAACATTTTTTTGATTCAAGTACCCCCTAATCAGAGCAAAGCAGTTTTGGTTGAAAAAAAGAGATACAAAAGTAAAATACAGCACTATGTCATCAGTTTCTGATTTATTAAATTGTATAACATTGCAAAATATTGTTTATTTGTAGTGGTCTTTCTTGAACTATTTGGAAAAACAGATATAAAAAAAACTAAACACTTGTTGAAAAATAAAAAACAGATTCAATTATAAATAAAAAAATGTTACACATAGAAGTAATCATCAACTTAAAGTGCCCTCTTTGGGGATTGTAATACAGATCCATCTGGATTCCAAAAAATAAATCTTTAACATCAATATTTATGGAACATGTCCACAAAATATATAGTTGTCAACATGTAATATTGCATTGTTGCATTTATTTTCACAGTTTATGAACTTACATTCATATTTTGTTGAAGTATTAATCAATAAATATATCTATTAAGGATTTTTGAATTGTTGTTATATTTAGAATATTTCTAAAAAATCTCACGTACCCCTTTGCATACCTTCAAGTACCCCCAGGAGTACGCGTACCCCCATTTGAGAACCACTGATCTAGGTCATTATAATCTCAGGGCATTCAATCGATCACAACTGGACTGCTTAGTTGGTCTTGGAAGACGTTCCGCTTCTCATCCAAATATGCTTCATCAGTTTGTGCTCATAGACTTAGATTGGTCAGATCTAGTCCAAAACCCCAAATGTTTATACTCCAATCCCAGGGGGGTGTGCCAGGGCAAGGATGGTTTCGCCCATCTTAATGAGAAAAACAACTTTTTTAATGCAAACGAGCAATCCTACTGTCATTTCCGGTGAAAGTTTCTGTGTGGACAAAATCTGACTAAATTAAAAACAAACATTCATCTATTTTGCTGGTCAGGGATAATCTGCTGAATGTCCACAAAGCGAATCATCCTGGGAGACCACTGGCTGGACTGCGCCTACTGGATGTTGGCTGTGGGGGCGGTCTGCTCACCGAGGTAATAATTTGTCTGTTCTCGTATATTCGACTCTTGGCAAATAAAAATATGGAATCACCAGACTTCAATGATGTAGAGTTAGACTTAGACAAGCTTTAATGATCCACAAGGGAAATTGTTCCACACAGTAACTCAGTTACAATGATGTTAAGTGAAAGGAAGGAAAGGATAATGCAGGTATAAATAGACTAAATATAGCGGTGAAAAATATAACATATTTACATAATATATGTAAAGTATATTATATATAATAATATATTATGTCTATAGCAGTGTTTTTCAACCACTGTGCCGCGGCACACTAGTGTGCCGTGAGATACAGACTGGCGTGCCGTGGGAGTTTATCTAATTTCACCTATTTGGGTTAAAAATATTTTTCAGCAAACCAGTAATTATAGTCTGCAAATGATGTGTTTTTTGTTTGTTAATGAATTTACTAATCAATCCAACAAAACAATACATAATAATGCAATCCAATTCCAAAACCAAACCCGACCCAGCAACATTCAGTGTCATGTTTGTATGTCCTCAATTGAGAGCAATTGAGGACATACAAACATGACACTGTACAATCTAAAAGTACTGAAACAAAAATGAATATTATACATATTAGTAGCAGTGATTAAAAATCCCTCATTGATATTATCATTAAAAACGTTAATACAAAAAATAATAATAAAAAAAAAAAGAACAATGCATGTTATTTTTTTTTTTGTACAAAATGAAAAAACTGATAAACATCCTCCAAGACTGGTGATTCCGTAAGATTTATCGGGTGGTGATTGTGTGTGTTTGTGTGTGTGTGTGCGGGAGGGGGCAAAATGCTGTATTGGCATTAAAAGGACAAGCGAAAGAAGTGTGTATTATGTTCCATCCTCCCACACAATTGTGTAAATGACTTCCTTTCACATCAAATTGTCTTCCCTACAAAACAAATCTTTGTTACTGTGTGAGAACTTGCTTGCAGCCCTCACGTGCAGCAGAAAAACATCCGCAACGTCTGACAATTCATAATCTGTCTTGACTTGACTGGTCTCCGTTTGGTAGAGTGGACAGTCGGTCGTTTACACTTGTTTATAGTTTGTTAGCATGGTTAGCTTCTCAGCCAAGACAGAGATCCTGTCTCAGCTTTCATCCACACTGAGGACACACCAGCTGCACTTTGTGATTGGAGAAGACAAAATCAGGTCCTGTATTTACTGCGGCTCACACAGGCTGTCATTTACATGGCGACACAGGAGGAAGCCGCAAAGTTCGTCTGTGAGGAAGGCAACTGGGAACGTGTCTCTGGAGGTTTTTGTCACCCATCAGAGAGCATCAGCTTTAGAAGAGATGCTGGCCTCGGGCAAGCGGGTGCTGTTCTGCACACTGGGCTGCATGCATGGCTTTGGTCCACAAGGGGGCACTACAAATGCAATTTAAATCATTCCACTGGGGGCTAATGTGCTTTTGCTAGTTTCAAGTGGATATTTGGGCAGCAATATTCAATTATTTTAAGACCCCAAATTGCCTGCACTGTAGGTGTCAACAGTGTTAAGACACTGTCACCATCATAGTCTCTTGTACCTTAAAGAGTCTTTTTAATCACAGACTTATGATGTGACACCAGGTGAAACAGGAGGTTTCGCACCTCGTTTTGGCAGTCTTTTAATTCCTAATTTACTATAGCAGTTTGTGTTTGAGCAACTTAGTTGTGCCTATTGTTTTTATATGAACAATAAAATGCCTGTGATGAGGCGGCAACTTGTCCAGGGTGTACGCCGCCTTCCGCCCGATTGTAGCTGAGATAGGCACCACCGCCCCCCGCAACCCCAAAGGGAATAAGCGGTAGAAAATACATAAATGGAGAGAATAAATAAATGCAATTCAATATGATCTGCAACATTGTTATCAATAATCAGGAGATCATGTGCCCATGCCAGAACCTAAATTTAACACCTTCACTGCTGGTTCCTTCCAATTTGATTGCATTTGGAAGCACATTAGGAAAAGGGGGTATTCTAGAGAACTGGTTAATTGAAAACCCTCACTATGTAAAACCTGAAGTGAGGGAAATTCAGGTTTTTCCATTTCAGACAGAGATAAGTCAAATTTAATCAGTTACCTTGGTAACTTACTCTGTAAACAAAACTATATGTTATTTTCATGACTCTTCCATCCTGTTAAACCTGATGCACACTGTCAGGCGTGAATTTTTTTTTCATTTTTGGTTACTTCATAACCCAGTCGATGTCCAAACAGAATCAATTCCTAAACCCTTTTTTTCCGCAGAGGATTTTGGGGCCATAGTTAGTTCGATTTACAGTACAATATCATTATGTAGGACTGGTCAAAAATTATCTGGTTAGTCAATAATTAAAAAAAATCATTGATTTTATATAAATTTTGGGTTTTAGTTTATTCCGAACATGCATACAATTACTATATGATACTTCACGTAATTACAGTTTCTCATTACAGGATGTCTGAAAAGGTGTAGAAAGAAGCACATTTTATTTTATCCTGCCCCTTTTTGTATCATAGCAATTACGAATACATTTGTCGCTACTCATTCCGTAACACAACAATGAATTAATAGATCAGCAGATAAAAACACAAATGAGTACATAAATGAATAATATTTTCTCATTTTTTTAAAAAGTTCAGGTGGTTTATCAGGATTATTTTTCCTTGTACTTTGTAAACACTGAGTACGAACAGTTTATTAAACTTGATCTTATTAGTACATTGTTTACATAATTTAAATTCACATAATTATATGCTAAAGGTCTTAAGTGTTGTGCATGTGTACAGATGTTAATAATTGGTCTAACACAAATTTTTAGCAAAAAAAGTAAAACTTGTTTATCCTTGAATTTAAAGGATCTGTTTTAGTCATAATTGTAAACTATTTAGGAAAAAACATTAAAAGTAGATTTTCTTGTATTTTGTTATTCTAGATCTAATATGTGCCATATTACTTACAATAAGCAAAATAACCTACCAACAAGAGTTGTCATTTCAAGAAGTATATATCATATTTCAGTGCATTATAAGTCACGATTAGCAAATTTATATAACAGAAAATACCTGCTTCAGGAAAAAAAATATTCACTTTGCATTGACTTTAGTTGTCAAATATCCATCCATCCATCCATTTTCTACCGCTTATTCCCTTTCGGGGTCGCGGGGGGCGCTGGTGCCTATCTCAGCTACAATCGGGCGGAAGGCGGGGTACACCCTGGACAAGTCGCCACCTCATCGCAGGGCCAACACAGATAGACAGACGTATTTAAAACAAATAAGATACTGTATACTATTTTCAGCTGCCTTTACCTTTGAATTTCTCTCTGGATCAATAAAGTATCTATCAATGTACGTTTTTACCAGTGGAATTGCACCCACATTACATCTCTCACATATGTCAACCTGTGGGCTAATAAGAAAACATGACTTAATGTTAGATTACTGCATTCAAATATTGTCATTGACTCAGTCAGTAATTATCTTTCACTTCAGTCCAATTTTTTTTTATAGTATTACTTAAAAAAATTCTCCTTACATAAACACACATTAATACTTTCAATTCCAGTGAGGTAATGAAAGATGGCCTTTTCATTTCCCAATTACTATGGTGGATCGTACAATCCGTGCTCCATTAATCATGGATTTTTATTGTTGTCCTAACTTAGGGTTAACACACTCAGGATTATGGAAATAACTCAAATCAGCTGTTCTGCAGTTTACCCATCTTAGGCTAAATCAAATCCGACTTCAGGTTTGTTGGGATACACCCCAGCGACAGGAGAACAATTAAGGGTGTGTATACAAAATGTTTGTTTTTCCCTGAGACATGCAAACTTTTGCCTACTAATAATATCAATAATATATCTCTCTCTTGTGTCACATTACGCCAGCCCCTGGGTCGCCTGGGAGCCAGTGTGTTGGGTATAGACCCAGTGGAAGACAGCATTGGCACGGCACGGCTGCATTCGTCATATGACCCTGATCTTAGCGAGCGGGTAAGCTATAGAGCATGTGCCCTGGAGGAGCTCTGTGCCGATGGGGCTGGAGGCGAGGCGGCGCGGGAAGCCGGTTCGTTCGATGCCGTCGTAGCATCCGAGGTGGTGGAACATCTGGCCGACCTGGAAACGTTTGCCGTCTGCTGCAGCCAAGTACTGAAGGTGTGTGTTTTTCTTCCAGATGCTGCCTCATGTCAGATACTTTTCTATATCCAAGGGTCTCTATGTTCATATGTGGCACGTGGGGCTAGTTTGCCTCATCTAGGCCTCAATGGGAATAAACTAGCATACATTTTGCAAAGTTTTACATTGCACTGAAGCTAGGAAAAGTTTTTGTGAAAACAGTGAATCAGCACTGAAATTACTTCTGTTCAGTATTAAATAGTAGGTTTGTGTGTCACTTACAGCAGGGGCTCTTAACCTTTTAGACCTCGCGACCCAACATTTCCACTACATAAGGGCCAAAAAATATTAACTTTGAATTAGTAAATATTACCCGTGATTTTATTCGTATTTAATAATACTATCTAACTTACTTACAGTTTACCATGATAAACCTAGTCAAATTATATAAAAGCATGTATTAATCACAAATATTATTATAAAGGCTTAGGTCAGGTTGATTGAAAAATAAATACTAATCAATGAAAAATATTTTTACATCCAATTAAGCAATCTATTAACCAATGAATTGGAACTTAATTCATAAAAAATGTTACCATTTGTTTCTTAAATAAACAGTCAATAAAATTAAAGTGCCAATGATCATTCAGTTTCACTACTTTAGTCATCATTTTTGCGCTCGAGGAACCATCTCTATGACTTTAGCGCCATACTTCTTCTGTTTGTTTTATTACTGGCACAAGTGGTGGAAAAGTGTATTTACAACGGAGTACCGCTGCGGCCCACAGCTGAGAAACAGATATTTTTTTGTCAGCTCTCGCTGTCCAAAATGGTTTAAGAAACACTGAATGTAAGGTTGTGACGAAAACAGCTTACTTATTATTGCCACCATTTCACCCTTATTCTATTGTACACATCCTTTTTGAAACACTGTTTCACATCATCATGTAGTTTGTAGACTGATGCAAATAGAGAAAATAGTTCCAACAAAAGTGTTGATGTTGTCCAATGCAGCCAGGCGGCTCACTCTTCATCACCACCATCAATAAAACCAACCTATCCTACGTGCTGGCAATCGTTGTAGCCGAGCAGCTGCTGCGCATCGTTCCCAGCGGGACACACGACTGGGAAAAGTTCATCAGCCCTGTAGATTTGGAGCGCCGTCTGGAGTCCAGTAAGTTGCTAGCAGTGTCAAAAACTGCAGAAAACTAAATATACGTTTAATTTTTTCTAACCATAGTGTACAGTATTTATGTTCATTTTGCATCTGCTTGTTACAATGTAATATTTTCATTATCAGCTGTTAAAACGTGTTTAACTGTCAAAATGGAGGATGCAATGTATAGTCAATAACCATTTTGTTAGAAAACAACCTGGTTCAATCCCCAGCTTCTACCAACCTAGTCACGTCCGTTGTGTCCTTGAGCAAGACACTTCTCCCTTGCTCCTGATGGGTCGTGGTTAGCGCCTTGCACGGCAGCTTCCGCCATCCGTGTGTGAATGTGGAAATGGTGTCAAAGTGCCTTGAAGGTACAAAAGCGCTGTACGAGTATAACTCATTTACCATTTATATTGATAGCAAATATACAATCAAATTCAAAAGTATAGAAGGAATATGCTTGGTTGTGCTCTTCATCTTGTTGCTTTTGTATTATGGAAATGTATTTAATCACACCAACATATATTTCTATACAGGTATCATTAACCCAATTAGGGCTGCAATGATTAATCGATTAAAAAAAAGCTTAGATTGACATGTTCTGTTGCTTAAAATAATCGTTAGAAAAATTGATAAACTCTTCATATACACTGAGATAGTTTCTGCACAGGTGGTTTGTGGGTGCAGCAATCTGTTTTTTTTTTAATGCTCAAGCTAAAATGGCAATTTAAGTATTGATTGTGGTCATTTATGAGAGAAAAAAAAAGGTCAACGATATGGCGAACTGAAAATGTGTTTATTTTAACTATTTTCATGAAAATAGTTATAATAGTGTGTTTTGTCTGATTATTTGATTGAACAAACTAATAGATTACTAAAATAATCGATAGCTGCAGCTCTACACCTGACACTGAATTAGATGGTTGATAATTACAATTCTCTTGTTTGTAATATTATTAATGGCATATCATTGTATATTGTACTCAAAATACAATAGGACCCTTAAGGTCATACCCATTTTATTATATACCTCCTATTGAAAACCAATTTCAAATATAATAGCAATAATCTGCTCCAGGGTCAACCTGTCACTACTCTAAAACCTTTATTTGGTGTAAAGAGATGTTTTGCAAGGTTTCCGCAGGTCATTAAATAAATTTACTGTCACACAAGTGTAAAAATAAGTTGAGTGACCTTGGGAACTCCTAATTCAAAAGTAAATGATAAATGGGTTGTACTTGTATAGCGCTTTTCTACCTTCAAGGTACTCAAAGCGCTTTGACACTATTTCCACATTCACCCATTCACACACACATTCACACACTGATGGCGGGAGCTGCCATGCAAGGCCCTAACCACGAACCATCAGGAGCAAGGGTGAAGTGTCTTGCTCAGGACACAACGGACGTGACGAGGTTGGTACTAGGTGGGATTTGAACCAGGGACCCTCGGGTTGCGCACGGCCACTCTCCCACTGCACTGCGCCACGCCGTCCATTTGTGTATATTCTTCTTTCAATATTGAAAATGTTAAATTATCCTTTTATACTTGGATATATATATATATATATATATATATATATATATATACATATATATAGATATATATATGTATATGTATATATATATATATACATATATATACAGGTAGTCTTGTGTGAAGTTATGCATTATGATGTTTTCAACTCCAACTATTTGCGCGTATTTTCTCCCAAATGATTTATTGTTGAAACCAACTCTAAATAGTCCAATATCAGTAGTGTTCAACGTTAGAGTATGCTCTGTGTTGTGCTCTGTACATAGTTTACTTCCACCCACATCTCACATGGTCTTCCATCAGATGGTTTCTCAGTGCAGTCAGTCCAAGGGATGCTGTATAATCCAGCATCAGGAGCCTGGAGTCTGACTAACAGCACTGCCATCAACTATGCATTGCATGCTGTCAAAGTGGCTGAGGACCCCCAACAGGACCACTCTGAAAGCTCACACTACACGTGATATATGGACAGTGGTCAAGAAACCCGAGCCCTGATGTTCAGGTATCTAACAGGTATCTGTGCTAACGTCTGCTACGCTTTGACCATTTCAAGTCCTTCTGATTATTTTGAGAAATGGAGTCTGTCATTAACTACTTGCTAGAGAAGCAATCCCATTAATTAGATGACATGGAATCATTATGCACACTGATACAGCGTGGTTTTGGATTATTTTGAGTGTTTGAATTGTGTCAGTGATGACTAAAAGTTTGCAAGTACAGTAATTCTGTGACTGGGCTTGGACATCCTTACACAGAACCGTGTGACTTGCTGATTTTTCTTTGAAGACCGTGGTCAAATAGTAATGAAAATATTCACAACAAACACAACTCCATGTGGCTCTGTGCATGCTGCTGAGTATATTTAGCTTGGGAAGCACGAGAGGGGGCGGTCACATCCTCAGGGAGTGGAAGCATTTCATGTGTCAGTGTTATGTAATGGCAATAAAGGCAGTGGCATAGAACAAATCATGTTATGTCTGTCTTTATTATACTGCAAGGGGCTTTTTTTAACCTTTTGTACAAAAGTGAGCTATTAAGTAATTAAAATCTGAACCGTACCTTGTATAGTTCACATTTTGTTTGTAGGCAGTTTAATCCTCTGTCCAGTTTTACTCGCATGCTGCTCCTGCTTTGTGCTCCACTGCATACTCACTCAAGCCGCGGGAACACACACACACACACACCGTCCTGGTGCTTTTCTAGTAGGTGATCTTATCCATCTTGGCCACCTGTTGACCTGCACAGATGTTGGAGGGACCTTGACCACATTTTCTTTGGGACGTTGGTCACACTCATTCTTTAGGCATGCCAGGCCAACAGCGTCCAGCAACAGAGCATCAACATGAATTACCTCCTGCACTTTCGAGGCTGCTCCAGAGTGAGTACACTATACTACTATACAGTAAAGGCTAAATGCTTATGTATGCAATATTAATAACTACGTAAGAAGTTACATGTGCCCCTTGTGCAGTTGTTTTATTTTGCTTGCAATGCAAGTTAAACCTTCTGTATATTTGCAATGTGTTGCATTATCGAGTGAGCATTATGATCTAAATAAATGCATGTTTGTGCATTTAAAACTGTCACATTCATGCTGGCTTTCCTCGAGCGCATCACTGCTTTCACTGGGATGAGATTAGGGGCTCTTTAGGGTGGGGTGGTTTCTCCATCGGAGCAGACAATAGGTCTGCTGTGTCAAGTCAGCACTATTTGGACCACCTAGTTTGCTTTGAAAATAAAAGTAGTACAACTCAACAGTGACATTGTTTAAAATTTTAAATGGCATCATTTTTAAGCAGGGGTTTCTATCTTTTTTTCTTCCTAAGAGTTACTTAAAAAAAACAAACGGCGAAGAGCTATTTATTTTTGTATCATTTATTCCCAAAGCTTGATTCAACCCAAGGGAATAAACAATTTTTCCCTGAGCATTAACTAAAAATATGTTGATCTGCATCTTTATAATTCAGTATGCATGTATTTCTTGTGCAGTTTTGTAAAAATCATTATTTGAGCTACTTGGACAAACAGTTATATTTATATGACTGGCAACATTTAAATCGCATCTAATTTAGGAAGCAGATCTGCACCCAAACATTCTGGTTTTGAGCTAATTCGTTACTAAATGTCTGAATTTGAACAGCTAGTGGTTGGATTACCATTGACCCTGCTTTTAAAGGGACTAATTTAACAGTATTCACACACACCTGCACTAGCTGTTTTTATCTTTGCAAATAAAACAATGCTAAGTTTTAGAGGTACAGTAGTTATATAACTATATATTTTATTGGTTGTAAGTTATAGTTAAACCTGGATTTTATATCAAAATACTAGACACTTGCGCTTATGTTGCTTTTCGTAGGTATATTAGAAAGGAACAGAAAGATAATGTTCTGCAACACTGGACTGTGTTTCATAATTTTTTAAAGTGTATTTAGTAAGAATTATATTCAAGTAAATTAACTGTATGCGAATAAAAAAATACATGTTCAAAATCAACTGACGCTGAACTGAATATATTAGTGTCGATGGACAGTTTGATTTATTTTGAAAAACTGTATGCAAATGAAAAAATACATGTTCGAAATCAACTGAAGCTGAACTGAATTTATTAGTGTCGATGGACAGTTTGATTTATTTTGAAAAACTGTGTGCGAATTAAAAAAATACATGTTCGAAATCAACTGAAGCTGAACTGAATTTATTGGTGTCGATGGACCGTTTGATTTATTTTGAAAAACTGTATGCAAATTTAAAAAATACATGTTCGAAATCAACTGAAGCTGAACTGAATTTATTAGTGTCGATGGACAGTTTGATTTATTTTGAAAAACTGTGTGCGAATTAAAAAAATACATGTTCGAAATCAACTGAAGCTGAACTGAATTTATTAGTGTCGATGGACAGTGATTTATTTTGAAAAACTGTATGCGAATAGAAAAAATACATGTTCGAAATCAACTGAAACTGAACTGAAGTTATTAGTGTCGATGGACAGTTTGATTTATTTTGAAAAACTGTATGCGAATTAAAAAAAATACACGTTCGAAATCAACTGAAGCTGGACTGAATGTATTAGTGTCGATGGACAGTTTGATTTATTTTGGAAAAACTGTATGCAAATAAAAAAAATACATTTTCGAAATCAACTGAAGCTGAACTGAAGTTATTAGTGTCGATGGACAGTTTGATTTATTTTGAAAAACTGTATGCGAATTAAAAAAATACACGTTCGAAATCAACTGAAGCTGGACTGAATTTATTAGTGCCGATGGACAGTTTGATTTATTTTGAAAAACTGTGTGCGAATTAAAAAAATACATGTTCGAAATCAACTGAAGCTGAACTGAATTTATTAGTGTCGATGGACAGTTTGATTTATTTTGGAAAAACTGTATGCAAATAAAAAAAATACATTTTCGAAATCAACTGAAGCTGAACTGAAGTTATTAGTGTCGATGGACAGTGTGATTTATTTTGAAAAACTGTATGCGAATAGAAAAAATACATGTTCGAAATCAACTGAAGCTGAACTGAATTTATTAGTGTCGATGGACAGTTTGATTTATTTTGAAAAACTGTATGCGAATTAAAAAAATACTTGTTCGAAATCAACTGAAGCTGAACTGAATTTATTAGTGTCGATGGACAGTTTGATTTATTTTGAAAAACTGTATGCGAATTAAAAAAATACTTGTTCGAAATCAACTGAAGCTGAACTGAATTTATTAGTGTCGATGGACACTTTGATTTATTTTGAAAAACTGTATGCGAATTAAAAAAATACTTGTTCGAAATCAACTGAAGCTGGACTGAATGTATTAGTGTCGATGGAGAGTTTGATTTATTTTGAAAAACAAAATCCGGAAGTGAAGCTGTCTTCCTCTCCGTGGATTGACGATGATAAAAGCCCAAGGGAAAGTGAACTTGGGGCTGACCATCATCATCATCATCCTCATGCTGGGGAGGGGGAGCCAAGATGTTTACTCCTCGTAGTTTTGTGGGACAAACATTAACCGCCGCAGCCGCCATGTCGTAGACCACATGACGCCTTCCTGGGAGCGCAGGGCCGAGAAAGCGGGGAGGCTGTGACCGAGGGAGGGGAGGATGTACTGGGCTGCCGGCTTGGCCTCTTCCCGGCCGTGTGTGGTGGATCTCGGGCGGAATCACAGCCTCCCTCTCGGGCTGTGTGTGCCCGAGCAGCACCAGTCGTTGTATGGATACATCATCGCCCTCCCTTTGCAGGACTACGGAGGCATCATGACGGCGCTGGCCTCGGACTCCTGGTGGAAGAAGACCCTGTACATCACCGGGGGGGCCCTCCTTGCTGCTGCAGCCTACATACTACACGAACTGCTCGCCATCAGGTAGGCTCGTTTTGGCACAACTCCTCTTGGCTTCCTCGATGGCCGCTTGGTGTGTACTGTGACAACACGCAGACGCTTTTAGTCAGTCGCCTCCCTCCAAGGGCACGACTCGTTGGTTAAGGGAAAAATAGATTTAAATAATAGTCGAGTCACGTTTCCGCTCGTGTGCCAGACCCGTCGCCACCTAAGCGTGAATAAAACGAACCGCTCCCTGGGGCGCTGCGGAGTCACGCCGACCTTTAATGAACCCTGCTGTTGTTTACAGGTTTAATTAGATGCGACGATAAACAGATTAATGTACTATAGTTAGGCAGGTACCGAGGAGTAAACACATCCCATTTAACCTGCTGCAGGATCACATGTACCCCTCTTAGGTTGCCAGAATCATCTGTTTAAGACATGTGACGTCATATTGGTGGAGTGCAGTTGTTTTTCTTATGCTTATGTGTGGATGTCCACTCTCTTTCCACAGAAGGTCACACTGAATGAATGAATGGTTTATTTTGAGCCGTGCAACAAAACAGAAGAATGACATAAAATACAAAATAAATATATATATATATATATATACATTATATGTACAGCTACATTGAAAACATTACATGTGACTAATCTTTTGTAGATGTCAAGATTGGCTCAAAAGGGAGTGGGAAGAAGTAAACTTATTAGGTTCCACCCCTATAAATATACAATATATATATATATATATATATATACACAATATAATGCAATAATATATTAAATATAATTCAATTCAGTGGTTGCTGCGTAGATGCTATAGATTATCTATATATAATACATTTAAATTCACACACACTTACATATATACATATGCACACACACATATATACAAATTATCCATCCATCCATCCATTTTCTACCGCTTATTCCCTTTTGGGGTTGCGGGGGGCGCTGGCGCCTATCTCAGCTACAATCGGGCGGAAGGCGGGGTACACCCACATATATATGTGTATATATATATATATATATATATATGTGTGTGTATATATATATATATATATATATATATATATATATATATATACACACATACATACAATACATATACACTGACAAGTCAAATAATGCAGGGAGACAATTTGGATGTGTATGTACAGTATTATATATCAGTTAGCGTGTTAATGTGCATTAATACATTAGCATTAACTTGATAACATTTTTAAGCAATCAAATCAAAGCCATGCTTTAGAGCAGGGGTCACCAACGCGGTGCCCGTAGCCCGTAAGGACCAGATGAGTCGCCCGCTGGCCCGTTCTAAAAATAGCTCAAATAGCAGCACTTACCAGTGAGCTGCCTCTATTTTTTAAATGTTATTTATTTACTAGCAAGCTGGTCTCGCTTTGCTCGACATTTTTAATTCTAAGAGAGACAAAACTCATAGTATTTTTGAAAATCCAAGAAAATATTTTAAAGACTTGGTCTTCACTTGTTTAAATAAATTCATTTATTTTTTTACTTTGCTTCTTATAACTTTCAGAAAGACAATTTTAGAGAAAAAATACAACCTTAAAATTAATTTTAGGATTTTTAAACACATAACTTTTTCAATTCCGTCTTCTTTTTTCCTGACAATTTAAATCAATATTCAAGTTTTTTTTTTTATTATCGTAAAGAACAATAAATAAATTTTAATTTAATTAATTTTAGCTGCTGTTTTTTCGACGAAGAATATTAGTAAAATATTTCTTCAAATAATTCTGGCAAATCTAGAAAATCTGCAGAATCAAATTTAAATCTTATTTCAAAGTCTTTTGAATTTCTTTTAAAATGTTTGTTCTTGAAAATCTAGAAGAAATAATGATTTGTCTTTGTTAGAAATATAGCTTGCTCCTATGTGTTATATATTATAACAAAGTGCAGATTGGATTTAAACCTATTTAAAACATGTCATCAAAATTAAAAAATGTATCTTAATCAGGAAAAATTACTACTGATGTTCCATAAATACTTTTTTAAATTTTTTCAAAAAGATTCAAATTAGCTAGTTTTTCTCCATTTTTTTTCGGTTGAATTTTGAATTTTAAAGAGTCGAAATTGAAGAAAAACTGTTTAAAAATGTAATTTTCTTTTTTTTCGTGTTTTCTCTTTTAAACCGTTCAATTAAGTGTTTTTTTCGTCATTTATTCTCTACAAAAAACCTTCTGTAAAAGGAAAAAAAATGTACAACGGAATAACAGACAGAAATACCCTTTATATATATATATATATATATATATATATATATATATATATATATATATTTATTTTTTAAAGGTAAATTGAGCAAATTGGCTATTTCTGGCAGTTTATTTAAGTGTGTATCAAACTGGTAGCCCTTTGCATTAATCAGTACCCAAGAAGTAGCTCTTGGTTTCAAAAAGGTTGGTGACCCCTGCTTTAGACACCCCTGACATAGACTTATGAACATAGATGTAGTGCATTGGTTCTCAACATTTTTTCAGTGATGTACCCCCTGTGAACATTTTTTTTAATTCAAGTACCCCCTAATCAGAGCAAAGCATTTTTGGTTGAAAATAAGAGATAAAGAAGCAAAATAAAGCAGTATGTAATCAGTTTCTGATTCATTAAATTGTATAAAAGTGCAAAATGTTGCTAATTTGTAGTGGTCTTTCTTGAACTATTTGGGAAAAAAAGATTTAAAAAAAACTAAAAACTTGTTGAAAAATAAACAAGTGATTTGATTATAAATAAAGATTTGTACACATAAAAGTGAAATTATTTATATATATATACGCTTTTCTCTAGTGACTCAAAGCACTTTACATAGTGAAACCCATTATCTAAGTTACATTTAAACCAGCGTAGGTAGCAATGGGAGCAGGTGGGTAAAGTGTCTTGCCCAAGGACACAACGGTAGAAACTAGGATGGCAGAAGCGGGAATCGAACCGGGAACCTTCAAGTTGCCGGCACGGCCACTCTACCAACAGAGCTATACCACCCGGGTACTTAAAGTGCCCTCTTTGGGGGTTGTAATAGAGATCCATCTGGATTCATAAATTTAATTCTAAACTTTTCTTCACAAAAAAATAAATATTTAACATCACTATTTATGGAACATGTCCACAAAAAAATATATAGCTTTCAACACTGAATATTGCATTGTTGCATTTCTTTTCACAGTTTATAAACTTACATTCATATTTTGTTGAAGTATTATTCAATAAATATATACATTTTTGAATTGTTGCTATTTTTAGAATATTTCAAAAAAATCTCATGTACCCCTTGGCATAGCTTCAAGTACCCCCAGGGGTACACGTACCCCCATTTGAGAACCACTGATACAAGTCATATAATGCAGGGAGACAATTTGGACGTGCATGTACAGTATTAGATATCAATTAGCGTGTTATTGTGCATTAATACATCAGCATTAACTTGATAACATTTTTAAGCAATCAAATCAAAGCCATGCTTTAGACACCCCTGGCATAGATTTATGAGCATAGAAGATGTAGTGTGTGAGTAAAGTGTGTTACTAGGAGCTGTTTCAGCACCACACAGCAGTGGACAGAGTCACCATGTCAGCTCACCAGCACTAAGATGTTGTATAATATCCTGAGGGAACTCTCCGGAAGGAATCAATACAATACTATCTATCCATCTAATATGCCATAACACTCATTTTCTTTTCGATTCGATGCATTGTGCAAACATATCCAATATGTCTGCTAACATTTTTTAAAGAAGCTGTGTATTTCAAATAATACCATGTCTCATAGCATAAAGCAGTGGTTGTCAACCTTTTTTCATGGATGTATCCCCTGTGAAAATTGTTTTTAATTCAAGTACCCCCTAATCAGAGCAAAGCATTTTTGGTTGAAAATAAGAGATAAAGAAGTAAAATACAACACTATGTCATCAGTTTCTGATTTATTAAATTGTATAACAGTGCAAAATATTGCTCATTTGTAGTGGTCTTTCTTGAACAATTTGGAAAAAAAGATATACAAATAACTAAAAACTTGTTGAAAAATAAACAAGTGATTCAATTATAAATAAATATTTCTACACATAGAAGTAATCATCAACTTAAAGTGCCCTCTTTGGGGATTGTAATAGAGATCCATCTGGTTTCATGAACTTCATTCTAAACATTTCTCCACACAAAAATAAATTTTTAACATTAATATTTATGGAACATGTACACAAAAAATCTAGCTATCAACACTGAGTATTGCATTGTTGTAATCTTTTCACAGTTTATGAATTTACATTCATATTTTGTTGAAATATTATTCAATAAATATATTTATGAAGGATTTTTGAATTGTTGCTATTTTTAGAATATTAAAAAAAAAATCTCACGTGTGACGTTTCGCTGGCATCGGGGTACAGGTGGCACTCTTTCAAGATGCAGATCGGGCTCGAACACAGCGTAAAGGTAAGAAATATTGGTTTATCTAAACTAAAAACAGACTAACAACAGAAACACTGGCACTAGGCACAAAAGGCAAAACAAACAGAACTAGCATGAGAGCTAGAAAGAACCAAAAGCGTAGCGCAGAAGCTAGCGAGTACAAAATGTTTTACCAAAGTCGGGAATCAGCGCCGTCACCTGTTGCGTGGAACAAAAACTTACGAAGCAAGAACGAGTCAACTAAAAGGGCAGGCTTAAATAAGGATGGTAATCAACAAACAGGTGTGAGTCCGGAAACAAGGAACAGGTGAAAAAAATAAACTACCATGGTGACAGAACAAACAAGGAAGTGCACAAACAAACTCAAAAATCCACAAAACATATGATCCGGGTAGCAGATCATGACACTCACGTACCCCTTGGCATACCTTCAAGTACCCCCAGGGGTACGCGTACCCCCATTTGAGAACCACTGCCATAAAGAATACAAGACAGTTATTCATATTGAGGTAATGGCATGTATAACTATATAGTCAAACTTCTGTAATAAAACAGCAAAAAAAAAACAGGACAAAATCATTCAAAGTACACAAAAATGGTGTTACAAAGCAAGAAATGGGAAATTTAGTAAAATAATAAAAGCTTTAAAATAAATGTACTATTAGCAAAAAACAAATTCATTCTCAATACAGTTACACGAGCATGTTGATGTAGAAATGTAAGTTTAGCTACTTTATTACACTGTATTCCTGTTAATGATGTACAATATCTCAAATAACAAAAGTACCGATATTTTGATTTGAGAATCGATATTACAGCATAAATATCTAGTATCAGTGGTATCGATATTTCAGTATCGATCCGCACATCACTACTAAAATGTACATTTACATTCTTGGCTTAAGGCGGAAAGGCAAAATTCCAAAAAAAGTGCACATCGTTTACAATCCTTATGAGAGACAAGAACAGATTAGGTTTTTATACATTCTAATTTTTAATAATTGGCTCTTACTAGGTAGCCAGCAATGCAGCTAATGGAAGCAAACCATTCTGCCTTTAAATTAAATAATTATTAAAAACACCATTTCAATCAATCAATCAATGTTTACTTTTATAGCCCTAAATCACTAGTGTCTCAAAGGGCTGCACAAAGCACCACGACATCCTCGGTAGGCCCACATAAGGGCAAGGAAAACTCACACCCAGTGGGACGTCTGTGACAATAATGACTATGAGAACCTTAGAGAGGAGGAAAGCAATGGATGTCGAGCGGGTCTAACATGATACTGTGAAAGTTCAATCCACAATGGATCCAACACAGTCGCGAGAGTCCAGTCCAAAGCGGATCCAACACAGCAGCGAGAGTCCCGTTCACAGCGGAGCCAGCAGGAAACCATCCCAAGCGGAGGCGGATCAGCAGCGCAGAGATGTCCCCAGCCGATACACATGGCCACCGGATCGGACTGGACCCCCTCCACAGGGGAGAGTGGGACATAGAAGAAAAAGAAAAGAAACAGCAGATCAACTGGTCTAAAAAGGGAGTCTATTTAAAGGCTACAGTATACAAATGAGTTTTAAGGTGAGACTTAAATTTCCATCTCCAGTTAATTATTGGTAGGTTGAACAAAGTTTCTGCAACTGCAGGCATGCAGAGTTAGTCAGTGCAAACAGTTTGTCTTTCATCATACTTACCAACCCTCCCGATTACCTGGCAGAGCCTTGAATTTCAGAGCCCCTCACGAAAATCTCTTAGAGCTACCATTCTCACAAATGTCTCCTTATTTACACCCAGACAACAATATTGCTATTTTGCAATATGTGTATTCAATAATAGTTAAGAGGAGATGCTTCGTTAAGCTGAAAAAAAAAATCTGTTTTTTCGCGGCCTTTCTAACTATCTCCCTAATTCTTGGGACTCAAGGTTGTCAAGTATATCTTTCGCTTTGAGGCAGTGTCCTCCTTGCCAGATACAAAAAGATTTTCCATCGATAAAAACATTGTGTACCTTTCAGTGCAGCAAACGCACTCCATTTCTGTCGGTTTGTGTGTGCGACCTCCTGTTTCACCGTCTCAAAAAGT
The DNA here is from genome assembly GCF_033978795.1 of Nerophis ophidion. Classification (NCBI taxonomy): domain Eukaryota; kingdom Metazoa; phylum Chordata; class Actinopteri; order Syngnathiformes; family Syngnathidae; genus Nerophis; species Nerophis ophidion. The sequence goes on from NC_084621.1 coordinate 62,764,756, forward strand.
GAGGCTTAATGTTCAATCAGCGTTGTGCCGTTTCTCTTTTACACAGCTGGAAGTGCAGAATACAGAAGACCAAAATACATAAATATGACTAACACCGGCATAGAAGAAGGAGCAGCAACTTTAGTGATACACTTTACTTTCACTATCTGCTGCAGCTCACCAGTAATCCTGCCCTGAATGCGGGCTTGCAGGCACTCAGAAGGTCTATGTAACTGTATTGGTCCCGACTGGGAGAATCGACACATCCACTGATTTTAATCAGAAAAGGTATTTTTTAATCCGACTATTTGTTTATGTGCCTGGAATATATAGGCCAGTGGTAGGCAACCTTTACCACTCAAAGAGCCATTTTGACCCGTTTCACAAAGTAAAGAAAACAATGGGAGCCACATAACTCTTTTGAAATTTATAATGAAATAATACTGCATACAGAGTTTTTTTTTGCTTTGTGCTATGTATAAACCAGGGGTCTCAGACACGCGGCTCGCACCTTAAAAATTTAAATTTAATGTTAATGTGGCCCGCGAGTTTTATATGAATGCCGCTTGACAGCGTCACACCTGCCAACCCTCCCAATTTTCCCGGGAGACTCCCGAATATCAGAGTAACTATTCTCTCGAATGTACGCTGGTGTTCACCCAATGAACAATAATAAGGTCGTACAATGATGGCACTACCGCTAGCGCCCTCTACAGCTTGTACAAATAGCTTACCAGCCCAGAGAATTGTTTGACGGGGCTATTGCAGACACACGTAAGAGATTGCAAGGCATCCTTATTCAACAGCAATACAGGTCACACTGAGGGTGGCCGTTTTAAACAACTTTAGCACTCTTACTAATATGCGCCACACTGTGAACCCACACCAAACAAGAATGATAAACACATTTCAGGAGAACATCCGCACTATAACACAACATAAACACGGCAGAACAAATATCCAGAATCCCTTGTACATTATACCACCCAGCTACAACCAACCCCACCCCTCCGTGCGTCATTTGAGGTGGGCGGGGTTGGTGGTAGCTGGGTGTATAATGTACACGGGGATTCTGGGTATTTGTTCTGTCGTGTTTATGTTGTCTTATAGTGCGGATGTTCTCCCGAAATTTGTTTGTCATTCTTGTTTGGTGTGGGTTCTCAGTGTTGCGCATATTACTAAGAATGTTAAAGTTGTTTATATCACAACCCTCAGTGTGACCTGTATGGCTGTTAAACAAGTATGCCTTGCAGTAGCGTATGCGTTCAGATTGAGGACGCATCCAAAATGTGACTTGGCGGCACGCAAATAGCATGGTGAAAATCCTGGTGCGATGACATGTAGAAAGGATGTTAGAGGCATTGTCATCACGGCGCGCCCTCAAAGTTGATGTCTGAGTGAAAATCGAAAAATGTTTACCTGGGAGATTTCTGATAGAAACACTAAAATTTGGAAATCTACCTGACTTCTCCGGGTGGTCGGCAAATATCCGGCTGAGCCACGTGAGAGTGGTCAAGGAGGCGCATGCGGCTCCGGAGCTGCGAGTTGCCGACCTCTGATATAGGCACATGAACAATAACAAGATCTGTTGGCTCAGTCACAGCTCATGTTATTCTATTCTGTGTTATGTGTTTTATGTTGCACAATTGCGCCAAGTAAAATTCCTAGTTTATGAACCCGTTCTCAAACAATGGCAATAAAAACTCTTCTGATTCTGATAAAACATGTTTTCAGATATTTCACCTTTTTTTGTTAAGTACATAACTCCACATTCATAGTTTGAATGCCTTCAGTGACAATCTACAATGTATGTAGTACAGTGTTTACCTTTTGCATTGAAACCTTAAACAAATACTATGTTTTTTAATCATTATACTGTAATAAATGTGTGTGTGTGTCACACACAGTCGTGGTCACAAGTTGACATACACTTGTGAAGAACATAATGTCAGGGCTGTCTTGAGTTTCCAATAATTTTTACAACTCTTATTGTTTTGTGATACTGTGATTGGAGCACGTTTGCACAATCAATCAATCAATCAATGTTTATTTATATAGCCCCAAATCACAAATGTCTCAAAGGACTGCACAAATCATTACGACTACAACATCCTCGGAAGAACCCACAAAAGGGCAAGGAAAACTCACACCCAGTGGGCAGGGAGAATTCACATTCAGTGGGACGCCAGCGACAATGCTGACTATGAGAAACCTTGGAGAGGACCTCAGATGTGGGCAACCCCCCCCCTCTAGGGGACCGAAAGCAATGGATGTCGAGCGGGTCTAACATGATACTGTGAAAGTTCAATCCATAGTGGCTCCAAGACAGCAGTGAGAGTCCCGTCCACAGGAAACCATCTCAAGCGGATCAGCAGCGTAGAGATGTCCCCAACCGATACAGGCGAGCGGTCCATCCTGGGTCCCGACGAGCGGTCCATCCTGGGTCTCGACTCTGGACAGCCAGTACTTCATCCATGGTCATCGGACCGGACCCCCTCCACAAGGGAGGGGGGGACATAGGAGAAAGAAAAGAAGCGGCAGATCAACTGGTCTAAAAAGGAGGTCTATTTAAAGGCTAGAGTATACAGATGAGTTTTAAGATGAGACTTAAATGCTTCTACTGAGGTAGCATCTCGAACTGTTACCGGGAGGGCATTCCAGAGTACTGGAGCCCGAACGGAAAACGCTCTATAGCCCGCAGACTTTTTTTGAGCTCTAGGAATCACTAATAAGCCGGAGTCTTTTGAACGCAGATTTCTTGCCGGGACATACGGTACAATACAATCGGCAAGATAGGCTGGAGCTAGACCGTGTAGTATTTTATACTATGAGTGGAGTTTGGTTCTTTTATGCATTTATTATGGGTCTACTGAAAATATGACTGTATCTGCTGGGTCAAAAGTATACATACAGCAATGTTAATATCTGGTTACATGTCCCTTGGCAAGTTTCACTGCAATAAGGCACTTTTACAGTGGTGACTGACGTTAGCTGCACCTTAGCAAGCATTTTTTTTATATTTAGATTGTGATTGATGAGCAAAATGACAAAAATAAGTGCAGTTCCCCCTTTAACATCCACCACTTAACACATCAATCTCAGTACAGTACTGCTGAATGTGCAGATTATACACATCTGTTCTGTCCACGTAGACAAGAGAATTAAGTAAGATACTTTTTTGGGATGTTTAGGCAGCTTAATTTCAAATCAGCTTACTTAGCGTTACTGTAACTGATTGACACTAAATAACTTGATCGTACTGACAGTTATACAGTCGTTTATACAGTGTGTTTACTTTTCTATGCTGGCAAGGTTGCAGTGGTCTAGGATATGTAGATATTTCAAATGTCACAGTATGTGTAAAGTGCATTAACTTGTTTATTTGTGAAGCATACGCAGCATACCACTTACAATATGCCTCACCACTGTCATAGCTGAGCTTAAAACCCGTCTTTCATTTCAATAATCACGATTTTATGACATATAAGTTGTGATTCGTGATTGGAATGAAACCCCCTCTTTTTTTTTTGTTAACATTTCCCTGGGAAATTTCCAATCTCTTGCAATGCAAATATTGATGGGTATGCCCTCTCTTCTTTCACTGAATAACAATCACCTCCACTATGACAAATAAACTGAATTTTTTTGTATTGTTAGTCACTGGAGGATGAGGCTAAACATACTATATACACCATGAGCAACTCAGGAGCAGGCACGCCTTGGCTAAGCTATTAAATAAATACTTAGTAAAGTTTAGGAAGTGTAGATGGAACCACATTACAGGAGAAAGTAAGCAGCTATAAACAGGAAATTAACAAGTAGATTAATAACAGTTAAAGATAACAACTGTTGTGTCACAGTCAGTACGCGACCAGTAACAGGAGGGCTGATCAATCTATAAATGTGTGATGTTGACACCAGCGATAGTACTAGAATATAAATGATACATGAGTGATCCGGGCAATATTTTATTTTCACAAAATCAATCAATCAATGTTTACTTATATAGCTCTAAATCACTAGTGTTTCAAAGGGCTGCACAAACCACTACGACATCCTCGGTAGGCCCACATAAGGGCAAGGAAAACTCACACCCAGTGGGATGTCTGTGACAATGATGACTATGAGAACCTTGGAGAGGACCACAGAAGTGGGTCAAGTAAACATGTTGTTTGTTTTATTCCATTTACACGTGACAATTCCTCTGTTATTTCCTCAAAACGAGAGAACCTATTTTGGAGGGCAGTATCCGCCGTATATACAATCGTATCTGTGTTAATAGAACCCAGGTGTAGCTGGGACGCATTGTCTTTAATCTCCTTTCTAATGACTTCAAGTTTCTTATTAAAGAATTGCATAAAGTCATCTGCTCACTGGGTGGAGCTACTGAAAGGGGTCCCTTGTTGGGTTAGCGATGCTACCGTACTAAACAAAAATTTAGGATCGTTTTTATTAAGGTGGATGAGATTTGAGTAATATTTAGCTTTAGCTAAGGTAAGCATGCTTTTATAAGTTATTAAACCATCACTTCATGCTTGATGGTGCACCTCAAGTTTAGTCGTGCGCCATTTGCGTTCCAGCTTTCTACATAATAATTTCTGAGCTCTAGTTTCTTCTGTAAACCATGGTCATTTCTTTGTTGTTTTTGTTAACATAATTTATAAACTCAGGAAACAATTCCTTGGATACAGGGGGACTTTAGGAGTGACCACCAAATAAGTTAAATGAGTAGTAGAAAGTAGTTTTTGTTTAGTTATTGTGTACTACTGACTTTGTTGTACGTCATAAAAGAGAATAAGGGACTAGATAAAATTTTGTGTTGGTATTGTTACACTGTCAATGGCACTCAACTAAATAGAGAATTTAAAGATAACATATGCAATCAGTGTCAGTCGATCTCACTCGTAGATGAATTTCTTCAATCGGCAGTATAAAACCCTGATTGGAACATCCCTACCTTGAGAAGATGTAATATCCCCCTCACCTCAGCACCCCATCATCATAAACACACAAACAGTTAAAACAGTTGACACTTTTAAATACCTGGGCGTAAACTTGTACAATAAACTCACCTTTGATCAGCACACCACGGACATTCAAAAAAGAAGTCAACAAAGACCGTCAGCCATCCGAAAACTTAAAGGACTATACGTTGCACCTCGTCTCCTGTTATTACTTTACCAAAGCATTGTTCAACCCATCCTTATCTACTGTTCCACATGTTTTTTCACCATGCTTTCTGTAACCAACCGGACCAAACTCACGCGCATTACAAACATAGCAGTTAAAATCATCATTTCAGATTCAAAACACAGGTCCATCATTCGACTGGCAAACACGATAGTCCAGGATATCAGTCACCCACTCCACAAATACATAATCCCACTACCATCAGGGCGCAGGTACAGAACCGTCAAATTCCGGAGGGCCCACCTCAGGAAAAGCCTTATCCCTGGAGCTATAGCCGCCCTTAACAGCAGCCCCGGCCGACCTGTCTGACAAAGCCTGTAAATGTGTTGGTCATGTATGATGTCTTTTTGTTATTTTTGTTTTGTGATGTGTAATGTCTATATGTTTAAATGTACAGCAGTGAAAATGAATTTCCCCAACGGGGACCAATAAATCTAACTCTAAATCTAAAATACGATGGTTGCAGATATGTGGTATTATTTTGTGAGCTACTGTATAATTGATGATGTACTGTGACTGTAAGGCAAGCAGGCTTTTAATTGATTTGTATCTTCTGTGTGTGTGCAGGAAGGAGCAGGAGCTGGACTCTAAAGACGCCATCATCCTCCATCAGTTCTCCAGGCCAAAGAACGGGGTTCCCAGCCTCTCACCTTTCTGCCTCAAAATAGAGACATATCTAAGAATGGTGGACCTGCCCTACCAGGTACGTGTTGGCCAGGTGTTGTAGGTCTGATTTAGCATGGAGTCTGAAAATTGTGATGACTTCCCTTCTTTGTTCTGTTAGTACTGCATAAAATATTCTGACGTGCAGCTTTGTGTCCCCCATAGAACTATTTTGACGGGAAGCTGTCTCCTCAGGGCAAGATGCCCTGGCTGGAGTATAACTATGAGCAGGTCTCAGGGTCAGAGTTCATCGTAGACTTCCTTGAAGAGAAGCTGGGCGTCAACCTCAACCACAACCTCACGCCTGAGGAGAGAGCCGTGTCACGTGCTGTCACCAAAATGGTTGAAGAACATCTGTACTGGTAAGTTGCACGTTGTTATGATATGTATTTTATGATTCTTGTACGTTAGGAGTCTCCAAAGTCTGGGTAGGGGGACATTTCCAGCCGGTAGATTTTTTTTTAATTGTCCTGTGTCTTATTCCAAAAAATTAAATGCATAAAAACAAAATATTAGACTGGCTAAAAATAATCGAATGTTTTGTTGTTGGTATTACAACTCAGATGGTAAAAATAGCATCTTATTTTGTGGAAACTACTAACTACACTACAAAGACTGAAATCCAAGCTTAAATACCTTAAATCAAGGTATGAAATAGGTAATTTTTGACAAAAAAATATATATTTTTCATTATCAGGCTATTTTATTTTAAGTATACAATGTATACTTCTTGAAAATAAGCTCAATAATTTGCCTGTAGAACAAAACAAAATGTGATTCCAAAACGCTTTTTGGCGACAAAGTGAAACCTCGATTTATAAAACCCCTCACTGGACAATTTTTTTAATTTCTGAACCCCTTGCTGAAAAAAATATGAACATTTCTTCCACCAATTGTGTGCCTCGCAGGGCAACCATTTTGTGCTCGACATCACAGCCACTGTGGACGGGGAGATCAATCATACTCGGTTAACACAGCAGTGTCGTTAGCAACTACTGTGCTAATTGCTATTGCGTGTGCTTTTTAAGGGTTTTCAAAAGCCTACTTACAAAGTTTTTTTTAGTTTTGCTAGCTCAGTATGAGTCCAAAAAAAGCTATCCGGTTTGGTTTGAAACATTCAGGAATAATCCACAGCCATGTCAACCCTGCCTCCTTCCAATCTCCCCTTCCCTTCCGCTGCACAGCAAGAAAATTGATTGTCTGACAAGTTAAGGTGGATTTTCTTTTATTATTTATTGCTAATCACTGTAGCGACTTGGCTTTTAGAGTTTTGTGATTTTAAACTGTAAATGCACCACAAGGCTAGTGACAGTGTGTGTGTACGTGTCAGCAGGGCGGCTGAAAATAAAGACAGTTCTGCTTTTTGTTGTTGTTTTGGCTTTGTTTTAAAATAGTTGATTTATCACCCCTTTGTTGTTTATTTGATATACAGTGGGGCAAAAAAGTATTTAGTCAGCTACCGATTGTGCAAGTTCTCCCACTTAAAATGATGACAGAGGTCTGTAATTTTCATCATCGGTACACTTCAACTGTGAGAGACAGAATGTGGAAAAAAAATCCAGGAATTCACATAGTAGGAATTTTAAAGAATTTATTTGTAAATTATGGTGGAAAATAAGTATTTGGTCAACAATTCAAAGCTCTCACTGAAGGAAGGAGGTTTTGGCTCAAAATCTCACGATACATGGCCCCATTCATTCTTTCCTTAACACTGATCAATTGTCCTGTCCCCTTAGCAGAAAAACAGCCCCAAAACATGTTTCCACCCCTATGCTTCACAGTAGGTATGGTGTTCTTGGGATGCAACTCAGTATTCTTCTTCCTCCAAACACGATGAGTTGAGTTTATACCAAAAAGTTCTATTTTGGTTTCATCTGACCACATGACATTCTCCCAATCCTCTGCTGTATCATCCATGTATCCATTTTGGTATAAACTCAACTCGTGGTGTTTGGAGGAAGAAGAATACTGAGTTGCATCCCAAGAACATCATTCCTACTGTGAAGCATGGGGGTGGAAACATCATGCTTTGGGGCTGTTTTTCTGCTAAGGGGACAGGACAATTGATCCGTGTTAAGGAAAGAATGAATGGGGCCATGTATCGTGAGATTCAGAGCCAAAACATCCTTTCATCAATGAGAGCTTTGAATGGTTGACCAAATACTTATTTTCCACCATAATTTACAAATAAATTTTTTAAAATTCCTACAATGTGAATTCCTGGATTTTTTTTTCACATTCTGTCTCTCACAGTTGAAGTGTACCTCCATCAGTGTGTGAATGTGTGTGTGAATGGGTAAATGTGGAAGTAGTGTCAAAGCGCTTTGAGTACCTTGAAGGTAGAAAAGCGCTATACAAGTACAACCCATTTATTTTATGTATTATTATTTATTTTGCTTCAAAATACAAACATATTTATTATCCATGTTAGAAGCTTTTTGCTTATTTAATCAAATGTTTTGTTGTTTATTTTAATTTTTTTTTATTTTACAGTGATTTAAAGCCTTACATATAAATATTGATCATGGTTTTACGAAATTGCCTGAGTGGAAAAACATTTTTTAAATTTTAAGTCTGTTAATATATGTGTGTGCCTCAGGTTTAAACATTGCTTTGACAGCTCTTACATGCATGTTTACATTCACCTATTCTTATTTAGGGGAATGTTTTAACACCAAATTAATCTTTATAAGAACAGTAGGAAAACCGTGTCAGTCATTATTGTGGTGAGTCACTGCAATTTTCCTGAGTAAGAAACGCAACACTTCTCGAAACTCATGTTCCACTTCCCTCAAGTCTCGAGTGTTTCCACTACTAAAGCTCCACTGAGACATACACGAGCCAAGGTATTGTTATAATTTTATATGCTCTTCTATGTAATGCGTTGGAACACATGGTCATTATTACATCCCCAGATTAAGTACAGTGCATCCAGCACTTCACTTTTTCCACATTTCATGTTACAGCCTTATTCTGAAATAATACATTCCTTTTTTTTCTCAAAAAATTATAGCAAATACCCGATAATGACAATTAGAAGTTTTACATTTTTTAATTTTGCAAATTCAATAAAATAAAAAAAAAAAAAAAAAAAAATCACATCTTAAGTATTTGATGCACCTTTGGCAGCAATTACAGCCTCAAGTCTTTGAATACGATGCCACAAGCTTGACACACCTATTTTTGGGCAGTTTCGCCCATTCCTCTTTGCAGCACCTCTCAAGCTCCATCAGACTGAATGGGAAGCATTCGTTTTCATCCAAGATGTCTCTGTACATTGCTGAGTTCATCTTATTCGAGTCAGGGAGGTGACCAAGAACACAATGGTTACTCTGTCAGAGCAACAGCATTCCTCTGTGGAGAGAGGAGAACCTTCCGGAAGGAAAACCATCTCTGCAGCAAACCACCAATCAGGCCTGTATGGTATAATGGCCAGACAAAAGCCATTTCTTAGTAAAAAGGTTGCCAATGTGCACCTCTCAGACCATGAGGAACATAATTTTTTGGTCTGATGAGACAAAGATTGAAATTTTTGGTGTGAATGCCAGGCATCATGTTTGGACGAAACCAGGTACCGCTCATCACCAGGCCAAAACCATCCCTACAGTGAAGTATGGTGGTGGCAGCATCATGCTGTGGGGATGTTTGCCAGTGAGATTAGTCAGGATAGAGGGAAATATGATTGTAGAAATGTACAGAGACAGCTTGGATGAAAATTAATGCTTTTCATACAAGGTGATAGAGCTTAAAGGCCTACTGAAATTATATCTTCTTATTTAAACGGGGATAGCAGGTCCATTCTATGTGTCATACTTGATCATTTCGCAATATTGCCATATTTTTGCTGAAAGGATTTAGTAGAGAACATCGACGATAAAGTTCGCAAATTTTGGTCGCTAATAAAAAAGCCTTTCCTGTACCGGAAGTAGCAGACGATTTGCGCGTGACGTCACAGGTTGTAGAGCTCCTCACATCCTCACATTGTTTACAATCATGGCCACCAGAAGCTAGAGCGATTCAGACCGAGAAAGCGACAATTTCCCCATTAATTTGAGCAAGGATGAAAGATTCGTGGATGAGGATAGTGGGAGTGAAGGACAGAAAAGAAGGAAAAAAAAGACGAGGGCAGTGGGAGCGATTCAGATGTTATTAGACACATTTACTAGGATAATTCTGGAAAATCCCTTATCTGCTTATTGTGTTACTAGTGTTTTAGTGAGATTATATAGTTGTACCTGAAAGTCGGAGGGGTGTGGCCACGGGTGTGCTGACAGCCACTGTCTCTGAGGGAAGCTACGGAGGAGGCAAGAGAGTCGCGACTGCCTCTTTTACAGCTGCAGGAGGAACGACACAAGCTCCGCTCATGTCTACGGTAAGAGCTGGAATATTACCACAATTTTCTCACCGAAACCTGCCGGTTGCATGTGGTAGAGAGCCATGTTCGCTTGACCGCTCTGTTCCATATTAAAGCTTCACCGTCATCTTTAGGGAATGTAAACAAAGAAACACCGGCTGTGTTTGTGTTGCTACAGCCGGCTGCGATACACCGCTTTCCACCAACATCTTTCTTCTTTATGGTCACTATTATTAATTGAACAAATTGCAAAAGATTCAGCAACATATGTGTCCAGAATACTGTGTAATTATGCGATTAAAGCAGACGACTTTTAGCCGTGATCGGTGCTGGAAGAACATGACTGCTACAACACGTGACTTCACGCGCACACGTCATTTTCAGCAGGACACTTTGCGGGAAATTTAAAATTGGAATTTAGTAAACTAAAAGGCCGTATTGGCATGTGTTGCAATTTTAAGATTTAATCGATGTATAAACTATCAGACTGCGTGGTCGGTAGTAGTGGGTTTCAGTAGGCCTTTAAGAAATGGGCAAAGAGGAATGTACGAAACTGCCCAAAGATAGGTATGCCAAGCTTGTGGCATCGTACTCAAGAAGACTTGAGACTGTAAATGCTGCCAAAGGTTCATCAACAATGTAATGAGCAAAGATTGTGAATAATTATGTACATGTCATCCCACTGCGTCATCATCGTCACCGACGTCCCACTGGGTGTGAGTTTTCCTTGCGCTTATGTGGGCCTACCGAGGATGTCGTAGTGGTTTGTGCAGCCCTTTGACACACTACTGATTTAGGGCTATATAAGTAAACATTGATTGATTGATTTTTTTCTATTTTTAGTTTTAATACATTTGGGAAAAAAAAAATCACATTGTCATTATAGGGTATTGTCTGTAGAATTTTGAGGACAATCAATTTATTTCATAATTTCAAGGCTGTAACATAACTAAATGTGGAAAAAGTGAAGCGCTGAGTGTGTGAATTATTTCCGGATGCACAGTAAATGATGTATACTCCAGTATAGTGGACCCTCCCTCCCACTCATCTCGTGTTTTCTTCTTGTCCTCCATTGTCCACCATGTGCCATGTTTAGACTCGCCTGCAGTTGAATTATTCATGTCAGGGAAGGGCAGTATAGTGGTTTGTTGTGAGCTGCAGGCTAACACTTTGCAATTTGAAACTACTCTGCATCTTGGAAACGCTACCACTTCTAATTGAAATTTAAAGCTTGTGAGCAGTTATGGGTGTCAAAATGATATAGAAAACAAATTATTTAAAATGTTGTTTGAAACATTTCTGTAACCATTTTCTCAATTGAGTATATAGTAATACTGGGGCTGTCAATGTTCTTTAACTGCACAAATCGTTTTAACGGGCATTTAACATACTCTCGTCCTTTGACCCTTGGGACGTTTCGTAGGTTGTGGGGGGAATTGGCTGCGTTCACTTGTAGTGATGAGCCACAAGCGGGAAAATAGCGATCAGAAATGGACAGAGGACTTTCATTTATGAGCTAGAATGCATTAAAAAAATACATCTGTCATGTCTTTCATAATCATTGTGAATGATAGGGAAAAAAGTGCAATTCCTATTTAAAGAAAACTAATTATCCAGGTGTGGTATTAAAAACTTGAAAATCATCTGTCTAAGGCATTGGTTCTCAAATGGGGATACCCGTACCCCCGGGGGTACTTGAAGGTATGCCAAGGGGTACGTGTGATTTAAAAAAAAATATTCTAAAAATAGCAAAAATTTTAAAAATCTTTATAAATATATTTATTGAAAAATACTTCAACAAAATATGAATGTAAGTTCATAAACTGTGAGAAAAATTACAACAATGCAATATTCAGTGTTGACAGCTAGATTTTTTTGTGGACATGTTCCATAAATATTGATGTTAAAGATTTCTTTTTTTGTAAAGAAATGTTTAGAATTAAGTTCATGAATCCAGGTGGATCTCTATTACAATCCCCAAAGAGGGCACTTTAAGTTGATGATTTCTTCTATGAGTAGAAATCTTTATTTATAATTGAATTACTTGTTTATTTTTCAACAAGTTTTTAGTTTGTTTTATATCTTTTTTTCCAAACAGTTCAAGAAAGACCACTACAAATGAGCAATATTTTGCACTGTTATACAATTTAATAAATCAGAAACTGATGACATAGTGCTGTATTTTACTTCTATATCTCTTTTTTTCAACCAAAAATGCTTTGCTTTGATTAGGGGGTACTTGAATAAAAAAAAATGTTCTATTGGGGGTACTTGAATTAAAAAAAATCTTATATGGTTGCAATTTATTTTGAGTCAACTATAAACAAAATGCGATTAAATATTGAAATGTGAGATGTGTACTAATTTTTTGCAAGTTAAACTTAAGTACAGTAGATCAAATATATTTACCTTTGTAATTTCAGGAAAACTGACTTTACTGCATTCAAATACGAAGACACTCAGCAGTACAGAAAATGAATAATTTTAACTAAAATAGGTCGGAGTAGCTCTTCTTAGTCCCGTGGAAAGACCACTCCTCCAGCTAAATCATTTTTAATATTTTGGTCATCTGACTTGCACTTAAATGAGTCTTTGCAAATCTACAAACAAAGGACAGCGTATGCCCTCAGGACCAGAGATAATGTAACAAACAGGAAGTTACGTGTTGCCTAGTGATAGTCACTAACCTCATCTGAAACGTGAACCAGATGCTTTTATCAAATTTCCATGGGGCAATGAAGAGTGAAGCAGAAGGACTATTGGAGAGAAACTCTTCCTTATCATATCGTATCAACAGCCTGATATACTAAAGGTTTGCATGTGTAGAAACATACAAACTAGATCATGCTCACAAAGCCACATTTTTGCCTTCATGCATATGCCGACTATATGCCGATTATCAGACATCTGGCATTTGGTAAAATTATATTTTTTACGATTTGTTAAAATCACTACTCATAATGACATACATTTTTAATTCTAATTTTAAGGCAATGGTGCAAGCGCCCTGGCGGCAATTCAAGGAAATACGGTACCCCCATTACCTCTTCCTCTTGACCACGTGTGCACAACCTTGCTATAAGGTCTAATGCTTCTTATTCAAATTACAAACATCGTGGAGCGCACATTTGTGCTAAAAAAGTCAGTTCCTTTGTCTATAATTGCACTGAAAGAGCGTTTCTATCTAGCCCAGAAAAGGTGGCACAGGTTATACTGTAGTTGTGTGCTACGCGTCTTACAACATAGCAACGGGTTGGAGCATGATGCCATTAATGTATTATGACTGTTTCTGTGGTGACAGCAAACACTTATTAAAACTCTTTTGCACTATTAGTAGATCACCTGCTACACGCCCACTGTTAGTACGTGTAATTTTTTAAAATTGCACACCCTATCTGTTTTTGATTGATTGAAACTTTTATTCGTAGATTGCACAGTACATATTCCGTACAATTGACCACTAAATGGTAACACCCGAATACGTTCTTTAACTTCTTTAAGTCAGGGTCCAGGTTAATCAATTCATGTTATCTAGTGCTTGTTATTTGAGATTTTAGTAGTCTCAACTTTCAGTTGAACTAATCCAGGCCTGTTCAACTGGCGGCCACATCCAGCTCGACAAAGGTTTTGATTCAGCCATATTTGGCCAAAAATAGGCTTGATGAAATCATTTAAAACAGGGTTACTCCTGTATGCAGTACTCCCGCTATCCGGCAGGGGGCAACAGCGAAGCATATGTGTCACAATGACGCAGCAGTGGCTGAGCAGAATAAGATGACACTATCGACCCTGCAAAAAATCAAAATAAATTTAAAAAATCTGACTTTTAAAAGTGACTGGACAACAAAGCATGAATGTATTGAAATTGATGACTTTGTGATGTATTTTGTATTTGTAGTCGTGTTGTTTTTGGCTGTGTCCATGCCTGAGTTTACAGGAATAGTCGACAGGCTAAAACCCTCATCCTGTCCCACAGACCCAGTCCCCCCTCGCTTTTTTAAAGACATCTGGAACACTATTGACTTGTCTGTTAGGGACATCATCAACAGCAGCTTGACTTCTGGCTGTGTGCCCTCTTTTTGTAAAACAGCTATTGTTGAGCCTTTGATTAAAAAGCCAAGTCTTGATCCGACAATTTTGTCAAATTATCGGCCCATTTCAAAATTACCTTTTGTGTCGGAAATTTTGGAGAAATGTGTTTTGGCACAATTGCAGCCTTGTTTTAGATGAAAATAGCACTTTAGATCCATTTCAGTCTGGATACAAAGCTTTGCAAAGTACTGAATCTGCACTTTTAAAGGTTTTTAATGACTTGCTTTTAATGTCTGATTCTAGCAACTCTGCCATTTTAGTACTTTTAGATATTACAGCTGCCTTTGACACAGTCGACCACACAATTCTTTTAGACCGCTTGAGAGACTGTGTGGGTGTCAGGGGGACTGCATTACAGTGATTCAGATCCTACCTGTCAGAGAGGTCCTTCTCTGTCAGGCTGGGGGACGCCACCTCTTCATCTGCCCCGCTTTACTGTGGTGTCCCCCAGGGATCTATTTTAGGCCCCATCCTGTTCGCTCTTTATCTCCTCCCTCTTGGAGAGATTTTTAAAAAACATGGAGTGTTTTATCATTTTTATGCAGATGACTGGCAAATGTATATGCCAATTTCAAAAGGCCACGGCCCCCTGACACCCTTTCTTAACTGTCTATGTGACGTCAAGGCTTGCTTAGCACAGAATTTTTTGATAATGAATGAGGGAAAAACGGAAATTTCAGTTTTTGGTCCGGCCCTTACTGACTTGGGACCATTGCAAAATTATGTGCGTCCCAAAGTCACCAGCCTTGGCGTCACTATAGACAGCGATTTTAAACTTGACAAACAAGTCAATGGCGTTTTAAAATCATGTTTTTATCACCTTTGTCTTTTAGTAAAGGTTAAACCCTTTTTATCTTTTGACCTTTTTGAACAAGTCGTGCATGCTTTTATTTCAAGTCGCCTGGACTACTGCAATGCACTTTATGCTGGCATTAGCCAAAAAGCTCTCTCCCGGTTGCAGTTAGTCCAGAACGCGGCAGCACGACTTTTAACAGGGGCCAGGAAACATATAACCCCAATTCTTCAGAGTTTGCACTGGCTCCCTGTTCATTTTAGAATTGATTTTAAAACATTGCTGTTTGTTTTTAAATCTTTACATGGACTGGCACCTCAATATATCTCGGACCTCATCCAAATTTACACTCCTGCGCGCGCTCTGAGGTCCGAGAGCCAGTTCCAGCTCGTGGTGCCCAAGACCAGACTTAAGACCAGGGGAGACAGGGCCTTCTCTGTGGTCGGCCCTAAGCTCTGGAACACTCTGCCCCTCCATGTTCAAACTGCTTCAACAGTGGAGTGTTTTAGGTCTCGTCTTAAGACCCACTTTTATTCTTTGGCTTTTAACACTACGTGAGTTGTGTGGTCCTCTGTTGTCCTCTGTGTTTTTTATACACTTTGATTTCTATTTTACTATTTTAATTGATTTTACCCTTTAAAATTGTTTTTAATCATATTTATTTTTGTATTGTTTTTATATTGGTTTTATATTTATTTATTTTGTGACAGCGTGGCGCAGCTGTAGTGGCCGTGCGCAACCCAAGGGTCCCTGGTTCAATCCCCACCTAGTACCAACCTCGTCACGTCCGTTGTGTCCTGAGCAAGACACTTCACCCTTGCTCCTGATGGGTGCTGGTTAGCGCCTTGCATGGCAGCTCCCTCCATCAGTGTGTGAATGTGTGTGTGAATGGGTAAATGTGGAAGTAGTGTCAAAGCGCTTTGAGTACCTTGAAGGTAGAAAAGCGCTATACAAGTACAACCCATTTATCATTTATTTTTTATTCAGTCATTGGTGGAGTATAATATTGGTTTTTAATATTGTTTTTAACATGGCTGTGCAGCACTTTGGAAACGTTCTTGTTGTTTAAATGTGCTATATAAATTGGATTGGATTGGATTGGATTGTTTAACTAGCAATCAAAAACCAGTTAAAAAAATGTAGGGCTAAATTTGACCAGGAGAGGGCAATAAAACTACAACTGAAGTTTAATTGTGTTAAACCACATGTGTGCAATGTTTGCTCTGTATTAACACTAAACTTTTTATTTTATTTATGTAACAAACACAATGGACACATTCATTTTGTAATGTTGTTTTTTTTAGTCTTTTAAACCTAAATCCCGGAAGACTTATGAAGAAATGAAACTGAGGAAGAAAAATAATTCAAAAGAAGAAACATCAATCATCAACAAAACTTAGCTTAATTTTTTTATGCTGTTAACTATCTGTCTTGTAGCGCATGCTGGAAGCGAGTATCCTTACATCCATTTTTTAACGCTTATTCCCTTTTTTGGGTCGCGGGGGGCGCTGGCGCCTATCTCAGCTACAATCGGGCGGAAGGCGGCCTACACCCTAGACAAGTCGCCACCTCATCGCAGGGCCAACACAGATAGACAGACAACATTCACACTCACATTCACACACTAGGGCCAATTTAATGTTGCCAATCAACCTATACTCAGGTGCATAGCAAGAAAATAATGTATTTATTGACAGTGCAGTGTGAAAGCCAATCTGGCTACTTTGTAGATAAGTAAAGACTGTCTCAAAGGAATATTATCTGCGGAAGCACTTTCTAAAGAAACAGCCAAATGTTGATGTCCGGCCTCTGAGACCTTGGGCTCTTGAGACTTCGGCCCTCCTTATTATGTAGTTGAATAGCCCTGGACTAATCCGTGATATCTAAGGAGGTGAGGTGAGGTGAAGTTTGTAAGGTGCTAGCAGCTTAATCCTGTTAGTGTCTGCACGCACAATAATAAAGGACACTGACATTAGACACAAGTAGTGTTACAAACGTGAAAACTATTAAATTTTCTTGTGCGGATTAATGAGGTTACTTCAGGTCAGGCAGTTGGGTTGCTTGTTTTTTTGTTTTTGTCAACTCTGTGGTCACACATGCACAGATTCAAATAAACATGAGAAGAATTAGAGAGGGATTGTGAGGCTTTGAGTCAGGCTTGTTTGCAAACACACACGTTTTTAATCTTCTATCTATACAATATGTAGTATTTATTACTCTTTTTTTGTTTTTCTGTTACTTTATGTAAGAACCTGCACTGCAACAATGTAAGGTGAACAGCACCATGTCTATAAAATTCGATACCGAAGTACATGTCAAACTATTTCCATACCGTAAATGACAGCCATAACCGGCGGGGGTCGATTGGGAGAGTGGCCGGTTGGGAGGGTGGCCGTGCCAGCAACCTGAGGGTTCCTGAATGAATCCTCACCTTCTACCAACCTCGTCACGTCCGTTGTGTCCTTGAGCAAGACACTTCGCCCTTGCTCCTGATAGGTCGTGGTTATGGCCTTGCATGGCAACTCCCGTCATCAGTGCGTGAAAGTGTGTGTGTGAATGGTTGAATGTGGAAATCGTGTCAAAGCGCTTTGAGTACCTTGAAGGTAGAAAAGCGTTATACAAGTTTAACCCATATACTTGTGGTTCTCAAATGGAGGTACGCGTACCCCTGGGGGTACTTGAAGGTATGCCAAGGGGTACGTGAGATTTTCCCCAAATATTCTAAAATGAGCAACAATTCAAAAATCCTTTATAAATATCCCATCCATCCATTTTCTACCGCTTATTCCCTTTTTGGGGTCGCGGGGGGCGCTAGCGCCGATCTCAGCTACAATCAGGCGGAAGGCGCGGAAGGCGGGGTACACCCTGGACAAGTTGCCACCTCATCGCAGGGCCAACACAGATAGACAGACAACATTCACACTCACATTCACACACTAGGGCCAATTTAGTGTTGCCAATCAACCTATCCCCAGGTGCATGTCTTTGGAGGTGGGAGGAAGCCGGAGTACCCGGAGGGAACCCACGCATTCACGGGGAGAACATGCAAACTCCACACGGAAAGATCCCGAGCCTGGATTTGAACCCAGGATTGCAGGACCTTCGTATTGTGAGGCAGACACACTAACCCCTCTGCCACCGTGAAGCCCCTTTTGTAAATATATTTATTGAAAATTACTTCAACAAAATAGGAATGGAAATTCATAAACTGTGAAAAGAAATGCAACAATGCAATATTCAGTGTTAACAGCTAGATTTTTTTATGGACATGTTCCATAAATATTGATGTTAAATATTTCTTTTTTTTGTGAAGAAATGTTTAGAATTAAGTTCATGAATCCAGATGGATCTCTATTACAATCCCCAAAGAGGGCACTTTAAGTTGATGATTACTTCTATGTGTAGAAATATTTATTTTTAATTGAATCACTTGTTTATTTTTCAACAAGTTTTTAGTTATTTTTATATCTTTTTTCCAAATAGTTCAAGAAAGACCACTACAAATGAGCAATATTTTGCACTGTTATACAATTTATTAAATCAGAAACTGATGACATAGTGCTGTATTTTACATCTGTACCTCATTTTGTCAACCAAAAATGCTTTGCTTGGATTAGGGGGTACTTGAATTAAAAAAATGTTCACAGGGGGTACATCACTGAAAAAAGGTTGAGAACCACTGCCATATACCATAACCAAAACACCAGGAGAATCTCCACAAACCATGTTAAACCCAGATTCTGATCTAGCAAAGGTCTTAACTCATTCTCCTTCTATGCCACATCAATGTGGAATGCACTCCCAACAGGTGTAAAAGAAAGAGCATCTCTACCCTCCTTCCAAACCGTGCTAAAACAACACCTCCAGGCAACTACAACCCTAGACTAACACCCACATCCCACCTCCCCGGATTGTAAATAATCAAATGTATATACTTGTTCTTATGCTTTCTGATCTCACTATGTTCACTGCTCGCTGTACATATCCTACAAAGTCAGACCTACACTGTTTCAATGTCATTTTCTCAGATTATATAATTGTTAATGACTGAAGTGCTGATATCAACCAAACCTAACTCCCCCACCCCCCAACCCCCTCCAGATCCCACCTCCCGGATGGTAAATAATGTAAATAATTCAATGTATATACTCTGATGATTAACTTGTGTGATGATTGTATTCTGATGATAATATATATGTGTACCATGAATTGATTAACTTAAACAAGTTGAAAAACTTACCATGAATTGATTAACGTGGACCCCAACTTAAACAAGTTGAAAAACTTATTTGGGTGTTACCATTTAGTGGACAATTGTACGGAATATGTACTGTACTGTGCAATCTACTGATAAAAGTATCAATCAAAAAAATTTCCCCATTGTGGGATAAATAAAAATATATCATATCCTTCATTTCATTTAACTTCTTTATAGCAGTGGTTCTCAATCTTTTTTCAGTGATGTAACATTTTTTTTAATTCAAGTACCCCCTAATCAGAGCAACACATTTTTGGTTGAAAAAAAGAGACGAAGAAGTAAAATACAGCACTATGTCATCAGTTTCTGATTTATTAAGGGGCGGTATGGTGTAGTGGGTAGAGCGGCCGGCCAGAAACCTGAGGGTTTCAGGTTCGCTTCCCACCTATTGACATCCAAAAAAATCGCTGCCGTTGTGTCCTTGGGCAGGACACTTCACCCTTTGCCCCCGGTGCTGCTCACACTGGTGAATGAATGATAGGTGGTGGTCGGAGGGGCCGTAGGTGCAAACTGGCAGCCACGCTTCCGTCAGTCTACCCCAGGGCAGCTGTGGCTACTGATCTAGCTTACCACCACCAGGTGTGAATGAATGATGAGTCCCACTTCTCTGTAAGGGCTTTGAGTATCTAGAAAAGCGCGATATAAATCTAAGTCAAGTATAACAGTGAAAAATATTGCTCATTTGTAGTGGTCTTTCTTGAACTATTTGGAAAAAAAGATATAAAACAAACTAAAAACTTGTTGAAAAATACACAAGTGATTCAATTATAAATAAAGATTTCTACACATAGAAGTAATCATCAACTTAAAGTGCCCTCTTTGGGGATTGTAATAGAGATCCATTTGGATTCATCAACTTCATTCTAAACATTTCTTTACAAAAAAAGAAATCTATGGAACATGTCCACAAAAAATCCAGCTGTCAACACTGAATATTCCATCTATCCATCCATTTTCTACCGCTTATTCCCTTTTTGGGGTCGCGGGGGGCGCTGGCGCCTATCTCAGCTACAATCAGGCGGAAGGCGATGTACACCCTGGACAAGGAACCAACTTATCACAGGGCCAACACAGATAGACAGACAACATTCACACTCACATTCACACACTAGGGACCATTTAGTGTTGCCAATCAACCTATCCCCAGGTGCATGTCTTTGGAAGTGGGAGGGAACCCACGCATTCACGGGGAGAACATGCAAACTCCACACAGAAAGATCCCGAGCCTGGATTTGAACCCAGGACTGCAGGAACTTCGTATTGTGAGACAGACGCACTAACCCCTCTGCCGCCGTGAAGCCCAACACTGAATAATGCATTGTTGTAATTTTTCTCACAGTTTATGAACTTACATTCATATTTTGTTGAAGTATTATTCAAAAAATGCATTTATAAAAGATTTTTAATTTTGTGCTATTTTTAGAATATTAAAAGAAAATCTCACGTACCCCTTGGCATACCTTCAAGTACCCCTACATTTGAGAACCACTGCTCAATAGGACAACTTTTGACTTCTACTATTTCCCATTGTGATCGATGGTTGAAGTCAGTTACACACAGTGGCCACACTACTTAAGGTACAGCTAAATTACACATTTTATATACAGTAAAGGGTGCACCCCGCCTTCCGCCCGATTGTAGCTGAGATAGGCGCCGGCGCCCCCCGTGACCCCAAAAGGGAATGAGCGGTAGAAAATGGATGGATGGATATACAGTAAAATCATTGTCATATACTGTGTGGGGTTTCTTCCAACAATTAAATGTCTTGAACTTTAGAAAAAAATATGTATTATTGTGATTATTTTGTAGAATGGTACTAGATTTTTAAAATGTTTTTGTAATATGCATTTCTTTATGACATGAAACAAGGTACATATTTGCAATAATGTTTGTCCTAGCTTATGTCTAAAATACTTTTTAGGTTCCTAAATGATATGTTGTATGTGTGGAGTTCCTCTATTGATGTCTGGTGGGTGTGTGTCCCGGTTGTGTTGTCACAACAGTGTTGTTGTTGTTGTTATGGTTCCCCGGCGTGGCTGGTAAACTGCTGTTCTGTGTGTGTTGAGGGGCATCAGCGCCATAATGATTGTGTCAAACGGCTGAATGAACGCTTGATAAATATCTATTGTACTATGCAGTCAATTCTGCAGTTAGGGTGCAACTCCGCTAGAGGGCGCCAAAGAGCTACACAGAGGCTGAGGTAGGAAAACAATGAATGCAGCTATGCATTAAGGCTAAATTAATCTTTTTGCATTGAATATAGAGCAGTGGTTCTTAACATTGTTGGAGATACCGAACCCCACCGATTTAATATGCGCATTCACCGAACCCTTCTTCAGTGAAAAATAAAATGTTTTTTTTTTTTCAAATTCAAGACAAAGTTATACGTTTTTGGTAACACTTTAGAATGGGGAACCTATTCTAAGTAACAAAGACTTAATTTAGAGTTACTTGGATACTAGGAGAACATATTCTAAGCAATAAAGACTTAACTTAGAGTTATTTGGTTAGGGTTAGGGTCAGGGTTAGAGTCATAATAAGGCCATGCCGAATAATGCATCAATAAGTACTTAATAATGACTAGTTAAGAGCCAATATGTTACTAATTTGCATGTTAAAATGCAACTAATTAATGGTGAATATGTTCCCCATACTAAAGTGTTACCATGTTTTTTTTTTACTGGTGCACAAAATGAACCGTGCATGAACATCACCTTGTTCAAACAAGAAAGCCAACACAGTGCATAAACTCACAACAAATTACACACCTGCATATCAGTCAGCTGTTGCCGTATCCGTAATATGCCGATAGGGAGAAGTTTGTATTTACACGATGAGTCGGGTGTGTTTTGACCTCCACCGAACCCCTGAGGCCGACTCACCCAACCCCTTTGGGTTCGATCGAACCCAGGTTAAGAACCACTGATCTAGAGTGTAAGAAGAATGATGCAGTATCCAGATGACTTCAGGGTTAATAAATAAAGGGGTTTCAGCACATTTGGACAATTATGTCTCAAAATTTGCATTTTGGGGGGGGGAATAAAGGGAGAGCTTTTTAAAATAATTTTAAAAGAAGTGAACTGAGCAAGTTTTAAAATGTTTTACTATAGCATTAATATTGTACATCAATGATATGTAGAAACTATTTGCTCACGAGTGTTACTATATCTGAGTTACTGCGTAGAAATATGGGGAAATAATTACATAAGTACAGTTAGTGCGTCTGCTTCACAATACGAAGATCTCACAGTCCTGGGTTCAATCCCAGGTTCGGGATCTTTCTGTGTGGAGGTTGCATGTTCTCCCCGTGAATGCGTGGGTTCCCTCCAGGTGCTCCGGCTTCCTCCCACTTCCACAGACATGCACCTGGGGATAGGTTGATTGGCAACACTAGTGTGTGAATGTGAGTGTGAATGTTGTCTGTCTATCTGTGTTGGCCCTGTGATGAGGTGGCGACTTGTCCAGGGTGTACCCGCCTTCCGCCCGATTGTAGCTGAGATAGGCGCCAGCGACCCCAAAAAAGGGAATAAGCTGTAGAAAATAGATGGATGGATGGCACTTCGTTTACTAACAGTGTTACAAAAAAGATAAGTTAGAATAATACAAAATGTTGAATACAGAGAACATAAAAATCCTTTAAATATTGAATCAAAAATACTGAAATTCCACGACATCGTGAATTTGCAAACAGCTAAAATTATACACAAAGCAAATTATAACCTGCTACCCAAAAATATACAACAATTCTTTTAAAAAAAGGAGGAATATAATCTTAGAGAAAAATTTAATTTAAAACATTTTTAAGACCTTCAGTATATCAGTAAGTGGAATTAAATTATAGAATGGATTAAGTAAAGAAATCAAACAATGTACTAATATGATCCACTTCAAGATACTCTTCAAACTTAAAGTATTTACCAAGTACAAAGAAGAAGAACCATGATAAACATTCTGAATTTATTCATCCATCCATTCTTTCATTCTCAAAATCTTACTTATCTCATCGTATGGAACATAATTTAGTTCACCAATTATTTATTCATTTATTTTTTTATTGTGATTATTTATGGAGTATATTGTGTATAAATTGAGAACAGGAAGTGAACAAAAGCTTTCGCAACTGTTATGTAAAAGAAAAGGGGTAGGATTAGATAAGCTCTGCTTCTTCCTAATCCTTTTCAAACATGTTGAAAAGAGAAACTGTAAATTGTGATGTATCATGTTGTATGCTTGCATGTTCGAAATAAACTCAAACTCAACTCAACTTTTATTTGTTGTGTAAGCTTCAAGCTACACTTGTATGTTACGTGTGTGTCTAATATCTTTTTATTAACGAAGTAAAAGCACAAGAAGTAAAAAAAATGCATAAAAATGCTTCATAGAGTTCTGCATAGAGTCTAATGTGTTTTTTCCAGGACCATCGCCTACTGTCAGTGGGTGGACAACCTGGAGGAAACCCAGAAGCTGCTGGCCATGAGCGGCCCTTTAAGCAACACACTGAAGTGGCTGCTGAGCCAACTGAACGGCAGCATGGTACGCAGGGAGATGTATGGACACGGCATCGGGCGCTTCTCCCAGGAGGAAGTCTACGGCTTGATGGAGAAGGACATGAGGACACTGGCCACGCTCCTGGGTAGGAGGAACTGTTTCTAATTTCTACAAGGCTGGACAAAAACGTAACTGACGACTTAATTGTCACTAGTTTCACTTAAAGAGGAAATGGTAAATTAATGATGTAGTTGCATACTTTAGCACAGTGGTTCTCAAATGGCAGTACGCATACCCCTGGGGGTACTTGAAGGTATGCCAAGGGGTACATGAGATTTTTTAAAAAACTTTCTAAAAATAGCAACAATTCAAAATTCCTTTTTAAAATATATTTATTGAATAATACTTGAACAAAACATGAATGTAAGTGCATAAACTGTGAAAAGAAATGCAACAATACAATATTCAGTGTTGACAGCTAGATTTTTTGTGGACATGTTCCATTGATGTTAAAGATTTCTTTTTTGTGAAGAAATGTTTAGAATTAAGTTCATGAATCCAGATCGATCTCTATTACAATCCCCAAAGAGGGCACTTTAAGATGATGATTACTTCTATGTGTAGAAGTAATTTATAATTGAATCACTTGTCAATTTTTCATCAAGTTTTTTAGTTATTTTTTTTATATATTTTTTTCCAAATAGTTGAAGAAAGATCACTACAAATTAGCAATATTTTGCTCTGTTATACAATTTGATAAATCAGAAACTGATGACATAGTGCTGTATTTTACTTATTGATTTCTTTTTTTCAACCAAAAATGCTTTGTTCTGATTAGGGGGTACTTGAATTAAAAAAATGTTCACAGGGGGTACATCACTGAAAAAAGGTTAAGAACCACTGCTTTAGCACATCCACAATAACCCTAAGGCAGGCTGGCTAGAGCAGGTAGACTTATGCTTTTATTGTGTTTTGGACGTGGCCAGTTTAAAACGTGGTAGTTTTTTGTGATTTATTACATTACTTGAACATGAACAGTAAGTGGACATATTCTAATAGTCAATACATGCTAGATGCTTTTCATGCATTAAAAAAATAAAAATAAAAATTTTCCATTGTGATACTTCCTAAAAATATTGATATTGTTTTAGGTTGCATTATTGAAATGGTCCAATGGTTGTGTTAACTTTAAAAAAAGTACTAAAATGTACCTTTACTTTGTATAGCGCTTATCGTATATGAAGTAATGACTAATAAGTATTCAAATTGGGGGAGTTAACAGTATTTTTTTTTAACTGAGAAAATTTGTTTTTACAAAAGGCTCTATATTATTATCTATTTAAGTACTTAGGTGAAAAAGCACCCTTAAAGTCAAGTTTGGGTGTATGTCTGGTATTTTTTGGGGGGATGTGTTTTAGGCAAACGCATTAATTTGTTCAAGTTCTATATTATACAGTACAGTCCAAAAGTTTGGACACACCTTCTCCTCATTCAATGCTTTTCTTTATATACATGGCTATCGTAGATTGTCACTGAAGGCATCAAAATTATGAGTGGAGTTATGTACTTAATAAAGTTGAAATCATTGAAAACATGTTTTATATTCTAGTTTCTTCAAAATAGCCACACTTTGCTCTGATTACTGCTTTGCACACTCTTGGTATTCTCTCGATGAGCTTCAAGCACACCTGTGAAGTGAAAACCATTTCCGACTACCTCTTAAAGCTCATCGAAAGGATGCCAAGAGTGTGCGAAAAAGTAGTCTGAGCAAAGAGTGGCTCTTTTGAAGAAACTAGAATATAAAACATGTTTTCAGTTATTTCACCGTTATTTTTTATGTACATAACTCCACATGTGTTTATTCATAGTTTTGATGCCTTCAGTGACAATCTACAATGTAAATAGTAATGAAAATAAGGAAAACGCATTGAATGTGAAGGTGTGTCCAAACTTTTGTTCTGTACTGTAATATATCACTCGTCTGACAATCAGCTTTAAACACAAATCATTTTAAAAATGTGAACGTTGTCTTTTACATCTTTATGTAGGAGACAAGAAATACTTCATGGGTTCCAAGATATCAACATTAGATGCGACCGTGTTTGGACATCTCGCCCAAGCCATGTGGACGCTGCCTGGTACTCGACCGGAGCAACTCATCAAAGGTTTGTGCAATATGATCAAAATGTATACATAGCGGTTTTATTTGGGATCTTTCATTTTTCAGAATTGTCCATGACGCATATGCAATTTTTAAAAAAGGCTAAAAAAAATGAAAGTATACAAATATGACGTATTTGTGTTAATAGTTATCAATCAATCAATCAATCAATGTTTACTTATATAGCCCTAAATCACTAGTGTCTCAAAGGGCTGCACAAACCACTACGACATCCTCGGTAGGCCCACATAAGGGCAAGGAAAACTCACACCCAGTTGGACGTCAGTGACAATGATGACTATGAGAACCTTGGAGAGGAGGAAAGCAATGGATGTCGAGCGGGTCTAACATGATATTGTCAAAGTTCAATCCATAATGGATCCAACACAGTCGCGAGAGTCCAGTCCAAAGCGGATCCAACACATCAGCGAGAGTCCCGTTCACAGTGGAGCCAGCAGGAAAACATCCCAAGCGGAGGCGGATCAGCAGCGCAGGGATGTTATCAACTTTACCTTGTTACAAATATGCAATTTTGCTGTATTTTTTAGTTTATTATATTTCTACCGTCCATGTACCACGGGCTTATACAAAAACGAGTAGCAGTGTGAAAAGGACTAACTGTTTAGGCTGCTGGAAAAAAAAGCAATATTATCCACAATTCGAGGCAGGCTTGTGAAACATATGCAATTATATGTATTTCATAGTGAATCTGTATTTTTTTTTTTACATTTTAAATATGACAAAATTGATGATTCACCTTTTATTTTACGGTGTCACAATCAGGTTTTCTATGCATGGTTGAAAGAGTGCGTCCATCCATCCAATCTTCCGCTTATCCGAGGTCGGGTCACGGGGGCAGCAGCCTAAGCAGGGAAGCCCAGACTTCCCTCTCCCCAGCCACTTCGTTCAGCTCTTCCCGGGGTATCCCGAGGCGTTCCCAGGCCAGCTGGGAGACATAGTCTTCCCAACGTGTCCTGGGTCTTCCCCGTGGCCTCCTACCGTTTGGACGTGCCTTAAACACCTCCCTAGGGAGGCGTTCGGGTGGCATGAGTGCGTATGATATGCAAACCTTTCTGCATAGACGTTTTTTAACGATTCAGATTTATCACTGTCTTTCAAACATTTACATCAGAGATGCATTGAAGAATGGAATTACGTTAGATGTTCAAGCCATGATAAAAGGAAATACGATAAATACAGTTAGATTTTTTTTTTTAAATGTAGTGAGGTAGTGACTTGTCCAGGGTGTACAACGCCTTCTGCACGATTGTTGCTGAGATAGGCTCCAGCGCCCCCCGCGACCCCGTAGGGAATAAGCGGTAAAAAATGGATGGATGGATAGGCAGTTTAAAAGTTCTTTAAAAAGCTGTACTGTATTTTTCGGACTATGAGGCGCACTTAAAATTCTTTCATTTTCTCAAAAATTGACAGTGTGCCCTATAACCCGGTGCGCCTAATGTACGAAATAATTTTGGTTGTGCTTACCGACCTCGAAGCAATTGTATTTGGTACATGGTGTATTGCTAAGTGTGACCAGTAGATTGCAGTCACACAAGAGATACATGTAGACTGCCATATGACGCCAGAAAACAACACCAAAACTTTAGATGTTCAATTGAAAATAAAGAACATTACACACGGCACTCAAAAATTTGTCAAAATGTTTTAGTATGACTTTGAACCCACATCGCTTGATGGATTGTCGACCCATTACAGCTACTGTAGTCAGAGATACAAGTATTACTATGGTACGTGTATAAGGACCGCAAAATGGCACCTATTAGCAGACATATTATCTGCCGTTTTTTTTCACAATATTATGCAAAACCAACTTTTTTTACCTTCTGCTACCTGCTGATGTGTATTTCAGATCTGCATTGATCGTGAAAATATACGCACGTCACTGTAATCCATGACGATGACGTAGTCGATAAGCTTCTTCTTTTTCACAATCTTCTTGTTATGGGAGATTCATCCTCTGCTGTTGCCATTTCTAATATAAAGTAGCGTAAAGTTCTTACTTATATCTCGCTATGGAAGCGCTAAAAACTACCTGTGTAGTGAGTTTACATCATTCACCCACGAAACTGTAGTTACTGGAGAGGTCTGGTTGGATGGTTTTTCATGGAACACATTTCCAGTGTTGGGCGGTGTAGCTCGTTTGGTAGAGCGGCCGTGCTAGCAACTTGAGGGTTGCAGGTTCGATTCCCGCTTGCACCATCCTAGTCACTGCCGTTGTGTCCTTGGGCAGGACACTGTACCCACCTGCTCCCAGTGCCACCCACACTGGTTTTAAATGTAACTTAGATATTGGGTTTCACAATGTAAAGCGCTTTGAGTCACTTGAGAAAAGCGCTATATAAATATAATTCACTTCACTTCACTTCACTTGTTGCCACGGATGAGAAGATGCTGCTTCGTTGTTGATTTATGTAAAGTCTGAATGTCATTAAAACAGTTAGTTCGATCTTTTGACTTTTCTTCCACTCCCGTCCTTGCACGCTACACCACTACAACAAATATGACGGAGAAAAGCGTGCCGAAGGTGAGCCACGTAAATAAGACGGCCCACAAAACGGCGCATCCTGAGGCTGGCTAGGCTAATTGAAATTTGCTTAATACAGTCTTTCATCAGTATTCAATACTATAAATAATCGTAATATAACCCGTTGTAAAACCGGCAGGGCAATATCAACTCAGCTCATTGCACACATGTAAGTCCAATCTTTCATTGTGGTGCATGCAGTTCATAAATACCATTGTTTGCGGTGAAAGATACGTGCGTACATTGCACCCCAGCTCAGTGACATTACTTGTTTGTGCACACAGCAACCTTTATAACCACCAAACCGTTAAAGTTAAAGTACCAATGATTGTCACACATACTAGATGTGGCAAAATTATTCTCTGCATTTGACCCATGACCTTTGATCACCCTCTGGGAGGTGAGGGGAGCAGTGGGCAGCAGCGGTGCCGCGCCCGGGAATCATTTATGGTGATTTAACCCCCAATTCCAACCCTTAATGCTGTGAGTGCCAAGCAGGGAGGTAACGGGTCCCATTTTTATAGTCTTTGGTATGACTCGGCCGGGATTTGAACTCACGACCTACCGATCTCAGGGCGGACACTCTAACCACTAGGCCAGTGTTTTTCAACCACTGTGCCGCGGGACACTAGTTTGCCGTGAGATACATTCTGGTGTGCCGTGGGAGATTTGGTAATTTCACCTATTTGGGTTAAAAATATTTTTTTGCAAACCAGTAATTATAGTCTGCAAATTATATGTTGTTGTTAAGTGGTGGTGCTGTTTAGAGCTCAGCAGAGTAACTGTGTAATATTCTTCCATATCAGTAGGTGGCAGCCGGTAGCTTCTAGCGTTGTAGATGTCGGAAAGGGCGGCAGGCAGTGTGCAGGTAAAAAGCTGTCTAATGCTTAAACCAAAATAAACAAAAGGTGAGTGCCCCTAAGAAAAGGCATTAAAGCTTAGGGAAGGCTATGCAGAATGAAACTAAAACTGAACAGTCTACAAAGTAAACAAAAACAGAGTGCTGGACGACAGCAAAGACTTACTGTGCAGCAAAGACGGCGTCCACAATGTACATCCGAACATGAAATGACTATCAATGATGTCCCTACAAAGAAGGATAAAAACAACTGAAATATTCTTCATTGCTAAAACCAAGTAGATGCGGGAAATATCGCTCAAAGGAAGACATGGAACTGCTACAGGAAAATACCAAAAAAAAAAGAAAAAAACACCAAAATAGGAGCACAGGACAAGAACTAAAACACTACACAGAAGAAAACAGCAAAAAACTCAAAATAAGTCACGGCGTGATGTGACAGGTCGTGACCTACTTTGAGACGAGAGCTATATTGATGCATGCTTGGTTATGCTTTAAAGTCTTATCCAACAATTCCGACAACGACTTTTTGCTGCCAACTTAATTTTGTTAATGATTTCTGCCGATGGTGTGCCTCCAGATTTTCTCAACGCAATAAGTGAAGTGAATTATATTTATATAGCGCTTTTCTCAAGTGACTCAAAGCGCTTTACATAGTGACACCCAATATCTAAGTTACATTTAAACCAGTGTGGGTGGCACTGGGAGCAGGTGGGTAAAGTGTCTTGCCCAAGGACACAACGGCAGTGACTAGGATGGCACAAGCGGGAATCGAACCTGCAACCCTCAAGTTGCTGACACGGGCACTCTACCAACCGAGCTATGCCGCCTTGGCTCAAAAAAGGTTGAAAAACACTGCACTAGGCCACTGAGCAGGTAGTCATTTGTAGCTGTCCAAATATATCTTGTTTCGGATGGAATGTACAGAAAACAATGGCCTGCTCACTAACTAACAGAAGTACAGACAAGAATGTAATATTGATGCAAATGATTTAACGATAGTCGTTTTACGACTTTTCGTTCTCTACATGTGACCTTCCTGTTCTCACAGGAGAGCTGATCAACTTGGCCATGTTCTGTGAGCGCATGCGAAGGAAGTTCTGGCCCGAGTGGTTTGTGGACGTGGAGGATCTTTATTACGACGGTGACAGCGAGAGTAGCAGCGGCGGCACCGCATCTCCGACGGGCCTGCTGGACTTTGGGCTTTTCTCCAGGACTGACACGCTTGACGACAGCGACGCCAGCATCCATTCGGCCAGAAACACACGCACACACACCCCGAAGTCCGACCACTCGCTGTTCGATTCCGATGTGGGCACGGGGTCGGACAATGATATCCACCTACAGGAAGAAACAATGCCCGACCTGGAGGTTTGACCTGAACAAGAACATCCAACTTCCTCTCCAAGACGACATACCAGTGGGCAAGTGTGGCTACGTTATGCACAGCATCACAGCTGAATCTCTTAACTTTTACTTGTTATGGTCCAGCTTGTTCTCTCCCAAAACGTCACAACTGTCAAGGTGGCAGTTTCTCTTTGCCTTATTTGTCTGGTCTTGTGATACAGAAGATGGCGTGTGAGACAATAGTGGGAAGAAAAACATCTCATGGAGGTACACGGACTCCCTGCTGGGGAACGCAACTAATCACCGTTTTGCCATTTGTCTTAAAGCTGAAAGTCACTGAAACATGTGGCTAAAACCTTCACACGTCACAATCATCATGTTCTTATCAAAGGTATGTGCATGTCCCTGTCAGCTGATTGGTCACAGTGGGGCAAAATAGTATTTAGTCGGCCACCGATTGTGCAAGTTCTCCCACTTAAAATGATGACAGAGGTCTGTAATTTTCATCATAGGTACACTTCAACTGTGAGAGACAGAATGTGGAAAAAAAAATCATCCAGGAATTCACATTGTAGGAATTTTAAAGAATTTATTTGGAAATTATGGTGGAAAATAAGTATTTGGTCAACCATTCAAAGCTCTCACTGATGGAAGGAGGTTTTGGCTCAAAATCTCACGATACATGGCCCCATTCATTCTTTCCTTAACACGGATCAATCGTCCTGTCCCCTTAGCAGAAAAACAGCCCCAAAGCATGATGTTTCCACCCCCATGCTTCACAGTAGGTATGGTGTTCTTGGGATGCAACTCAGTATTCTTCTTCCTCCAAACACGACGAGTGGAGTTTATACCCAAATGGATACATGGATGATACAGCAGAGGATTGGGAGAATGTCATGTGGTCAGATGAAACCAACATAGAACTTTTTGGTATAAACTCAACTCGTTGTGTTTGGAGGAAGAAGAATACTGAGTTGCATCCCAAGAACACCATACCTACTGTGAAGCATGGGGGTGGAAACATCATGCTTTGGGGCTGTTTTTCTGTTAAGGGGACAGGACGATTGATCCGTGTTAAGAAAATAATAAATGGGGCCATGTATCGTGAGATTTTGAGCCAAAACCTCCTTCCATCAGTGAGAGCTTTGAATGGTTGACCAGATACTTATTTTCCACCATAATTTACAAATAAATTATTTAAAATTCCTACAATGTGAATTCCTGGATTTTTTTTTTCACATTCTGTCTCTCACAGTTGAAGTGTACCTATGATGAAAATTACAGACCTCTGTCATCATTTTAAGTGGGAAAACTTGCACAATCGGTGGCTGACTAAATACTTTTTTGATCCACTGCACATTGTTTCTTGATATTATTTTATCTGGTCAATGGGGGGTTTTGGTCATTATGACAAGGTTGTAACTAACGCAAACAACCAGTAGATGGTGTAAGCATCCTGCCTGCAAGATGATCTTTGGCTGAGATGTAATATTTAATACATGCGTACTGCTGAGTTCAGCTCCAGTTCCGCCTTAGTGCTCGAATCAAACAATCGAAGCAAATTTTGTTCACCGGTGCCACTTATTTATTTTTATGAAAGATTAACTGTATGCATTTTTTAGTTTGTATACTTAATATAATCCCTCATGGGGAAGTTATGTTTTTATTAAATATTTTACGTGTCAAATACATATATATTTTTATTAGTCTTGTATGTATTATTGCCCTCAGAAGAAACATTATTTTTGCACTAGTGGAGATTTATTTTCCCTTTATTTACAGGAAAGCTGGGGAAGAAGAATATATTTGGTTCTGAAAAGGGAAAGAAATGTAGTATTTGTGCTGAGGGACTGTGCTACTATTAGGCCATCTTCACATGGAAACTCTCGTTTCTGGGCACCCAGAAAGCCGTTGCCATGCGGATGAAAGGGCGAAACAATCCGATACTTAGAACCTATTTTGTGTGGATGTGAGTGATGCCTGATCGAACAAAAGTCTTCATTGAATACAGTCGTGAAAACAAGTATGTTACAAAAAAGGGGGGATGTATCTAAAATATGTATGAAAAAGGTTAAAGGCCTACTGAAATGAGATTTTGTTATTCAAACGGGGATAACAGGTCCATTCTATGTGTCATACTTGATCATTTTGCGATATTGCCATATTTTTGCTGAAAGGATCTAGTAGAGAACATCGACGATAAAGTTCGCAACTTTTGGTCGCTAATAAAAAAGCCTTGCCTGTACTGGAAGTAGCAGACGATATGCGTGTGACGTCACGGGTTGTGGAGCTCCTCACATCTGAACATTGTTTACAATAATGGCCACCAGCAGCGAGAGCGATTTGGACCGAGAAAGCGACGATTTCCCCGTTAATTTGAGCGAAAGATTTGTGGATGAGGAAAGTGAGAGTGAAGGACTAGAAAAAGAGAAAAAGACTGGGAGCGATTCAGATGTTATTAGACACATTTACTAGGATAATTCTGGAAAATCCCTTATCTGCTTATTGTGTTACTTGTAGGGGTGTAAAGGTACACAAAAATTTCGGTTCGGTACGTACCTCGGTTTAGAGGTCACGGTTCGGTTCATTTTCGGTACAGTAAGAAATCAACAAAATATACATTTTTTGGTTATTTATTTACCAAATTTGTAAACAATGGCTTTATCCTTTTAACATTGGGAACACTATAATAATTCTGCCCACGTTAATCCACATTGAACTGCCTCAAGTTGTTGCTGTGATTAAATAAAATGAAAAAACCTTTCTTCTATGTATAAAAAGTGCAACATTAAACGGTTTCCATTGAAACTGTTTGTCAAATTATCATGCTTAATTTATTACAGTATTTGGGAAGCCTGTAGTTGACTTTTATTATGTAAATGTGGTATTTTTTATCAACATGTGATAGCAGGGACCCTGCTATTCAAAACTAGGCTGCTACATTACTAACTATATGTAACTATAGCTGAAAAATAGTACAATTGCAATAGGAGAGACTATTCATCCCTAAACACAAATGAGTTCAATGAAAGACAGACAGGGCTTTGCTGCCCCTAAAACACGCACACACGCACGCACAGACACACACACGCACACACACACAGAAAAATGAGCTAACGTTACGCTAAAAGCTAATTAGCTTTCATCTCAAGCCTATACTGTGAGCTAGCTGAGCTGCAGTTTAAGTTTCTAGAAGGTCAACGGGCTCATAGTGATGTTTTTGATAGTTTTGACTGGTAATTGTTTAGTATAATTTGGGTAGAGTCCGCTCATCCCCTGCTAGACGAATACCTCTGCTCGATGCTGAAGCATTGACTACATCGTTTTGAAGTCTGAATACGAACTGCTGATTGGCTGTTACATCGCTCTGAATACGCACTGCTGATTGGCTTTGTATGTAACCAATCAGATGGTTGTGTGGGCGGGACAATGAGACAGAGGCAGAAAGCAGAGCATCTTGTGAAGACTTCTGCTTCCGAACTCGTTCGGTACACCTGCGTGCCGAACCGAAACCCCCGTACCGAAACGGTTCGATACAAATACACGTACCGTTACACCCTTAGTTACTAGTGTTTTAGTGAGATTATATGGTCGTACCTGTACAACCTGAAGGTCGGCCCCGCACCTTTCTTCAGCACTATTCGACGGGTGATGGCAATGCCCAACTCTGCCCTTCGCAAGGGACCTTCTTTGAAACACGATCTTTCGAAATGATCGCTGCATAATACACTGTACTTTGTGTGTGTGATCGAATCCAACCGTGTTCGCTTGACCGCTCTGTTCCATAGTAAAGCTTAACCGTCACCTTTCGGGAATGTAAACAATGAAACACCGGCTGTGTTCGTGTTGCTAAATGCGGCTGCAATACACCGCTTCCCACCTACAGCTTTCTTCTTTGACGTCTCCATTATTCATTGAACAAATTGCAAAAAATTCAGCAACACAGTTGTCCAGAATACTGTGGAAGTATGCGATGAAAACAGACGACTTATAGCTGGGAATGGTGCTGGAACAAAATGTCCTCTACAATGCGTGACGTCATCATACCGCAACGTTTCAGCAGGATACTTTGGCGCGAAATTTTAAATTGCAATTTAGTAAACTAACCCCGCCGTATTGGCATGTGTTGCAATGTTAATATTTCATCATTGATATATAAACTATCAGACTGTGTGGTCGGTAGTAGTGGGTTTCAGTAGGCCTTTAAAAGCAACATTTTACCTAGATTTTCATTTGAATGTTTTGTTTTGTAAATATGTTTAAACCCTGTAATTACTGACATGCATGTCAATAGGATCATTGAAAGGGGTGTGGCTTATCATATTATCATGCATCACTATAATATCAAGTTATATCGACATTATACATTTGACTGGCGAGAAGAAATCATGTGATTCTGTATTGCCTCACAGTGAGGGATGCAAGGTCCAAGTATAGAAATAATCATGGGAAGCAAAGCAAATATTTCTGCTAGCTCGGCTTGCTCCCCTACATCGCCAAGACATGGGTTTTCGATTAATTCAGCGGTTCTTTCATACCCGCTTCTCGGGTACAAAAATCTTTGAAATACACCTGAGAACCTGATGAGAATTATTTTTTAATTACGACAAGTACCCGCTGCCTCCCTTCACCCTAACGCTCAACTTTTTGTAAAGTTGTTCGTCCTATCGGTGTGATTGGTGGTTTATATTGTATGTCCTACCTGGGATTGACTGGCGACCAAGTCAGCTGGGATAGGCTCCAGGTCACCTGTGGGTATAGAAAATAGCATTTTAGCATAACCCCTTCTGTTGTTTTACCCACTTCATATCAATAATGGTTTAACTCCCATCACTTTCAGCTGCAGTGATAGTACAGCATACTGAAGGATTTAAGGCAGCTTACTGATAATCTCTCGATACCCTAAAAAACAAAAAGTTTTTTCTTGAAATACCTGTTTTGTCCAAAAAGGAAAAATGTTTTAAATGCAAGAGTGTCTGGTGAATAAATACTATTTTTTACTGCCATACCATGTATATCAAACAAATTCGGAATAAATACTGCAATAAGTAATTTTGCTTCTTGGGTACACTCATGGATGTCTACATCTTGATGCATCAACCGTCATCATTTGATATGAAAACGTTTTTAAAAAAGTGGACATTGGATATATATTCAGTATCTTCAAAATGACTGCTTGTTACCGATACCGCCCTTAAAATATTAATAAACACTTAACGCCTACCTTTTAAAACATGCTGAATGGGAAAACAAATCTATTTATTTGGACAAACCCCCCCAAAACTTCACTGAGAAGCCTTTTATTGAGTGTTTTGAAACGGAGGACAACGACGCATTGCTGGGTCTCAGGAGGCTACAAAGGCAATGGTCTGTTTTGATGTAAACAACACACACAGTGTGTACCTCAGGAGTCAGTAGGAGTTCATAATAAAACTACGTTTTATGCAGTTTTAGAATTGATTTAATGTCAACGTCAGTGCAGTCGGCTATAGGCGCGTCTCCAAACCTGGACACAAAAAAACAAGGCTCCGTGCTTGACTGCGAACTGAAGTAGCTGTCAGGATATTTTGTTCATAAGCAAATATAAGACTTGAACAATGAATGAATGAAGGCTTAAGTAAACAAATCCCATCATGTTGTCTTGTCCCCATGCAACTTGAATGTTTTTTTTGTTTTTTTGTTTTTAACCAAACCATATTAAAAGTCTCAAACAATGTCATAAAGGATCTCTGCTGGGATCATGTAAATATTGTATGTGTGACAAGGTGTACCATATTATATGTAGAGCAGACTGGGTGATCTGTGAATATGTAGTCATAAACTGGGTCAAAAGGCTCCTTTCAATAAAGAAAAGCGGTGACAATTTTAAACTGACTAACTTATTGTGTCTGAGTTGACATTTTTTTTAAATATGTGTGATTGATCTATGAAAGAATAATTTCTTTGTCGCCCCGTTTTGGTCATTTACAAACCCCGTTTCCATATGAGTTGGGAAATTGCGTTAGATGTAAATATAAACGGAATACAATGATTTGCAAATCATTTTCAACCCATATTCAGTCGAATATGCTACAAAGACAACATATTAGATGTTCAAACTGATAAACCTTTTTTTTTTTTCAAATTATCATTAACTTTAGAATTTGATGCCAGCAACACGTGACAAAGAAGTTGGGAAAGGTGGGATAAATACTGATAAAGTTGAGGAATGCTCATCAAACACTTATATGGAACATCCCACAGGTGTGCAGGCTAATTGGGAACAGGTGGGTGCCATGATTGGGTATAAAAGCAGCTTCCATGAAATGCTAAGTAATTCACAAACAAGGATGGGGTGAGGGTCACCACTTTGTAAGCAAAATGTCGAACAGTTTTAGAACAACATTTCTCAACGAGCTATTGCAAGGAATTTAGGGATTTTACCGTCTACGGTCCGTAAAATCATCAAAAAGTTCAGAGAATCTGGAGAAATCACTGCACGTAAGCGATAATATTAGACTTTTGATCCCTCTGCATCAAAAACCGACATCAGTGTGTAAAGGATATCACAACATGGGCTCAGGAACACGTCATAAAACCACTGTCAGTAACTACAGATGGTCGCTACAGCTGTAAGTGCAAGTTAAAACTCTACTATGCAAAGCCAACCCCATCTATCAACAAAACCAAGGAACGCCGCTGGCTTCGCTGGGCCCAACTCACCTAAGATGGACTGATGCAAAGTGGAAAAGTGTTCTGTGGTCTGCAAGTCCACATTTCAAACTATATTTGGAAACTGTGGACGTAGTGTCCTCCAGAACAAAGAGGAAAAGAACCATCCGGATTGTTATAGGCGCATAGTTCAAAAGCCAGCATGTGTGATGGTATGGGGGTGTATTAGTGCCCAAGGCATGGGTAACTTACACATCTGTGAAGGCACCATTAATGCTGAATGGTCCATACAGGTTCTGGAGCAACATATGTTGTCATCCAAGCAACGTTATCATGGACACCCCTGCTTATTTCAGCAAAACAATGCCAAACCACGTGTTATAACAGCATGGTTTCGTAGTAAAAGAGTGCGGGTACCTTCCTGGCCCGCCTGCAGTCCAGACTTGTCTCCCATCGAAAAAAAATGTGTGGCGCATTATGAAGCGTAAAATACGACAGCGGAGACCCATCCTTGTTTGTGAATTACTTAGCATTTCATTGAAGCTGCTTTTATACCCAATCATGGCACCCACCTGTTTCCAATTAGCCTGCACACCTGTGAGATGTTCCAAATAAGTGTTTGATGAGCATTTCTCAACTTTATCAGTATTTATTGCCACCTATCCCAACTTCTCTGTCACAAGTTGCTGGCATCAAATTCAATGATTATTTGCACAATTTTTTTTTTTTATCAGTTTGAACATCAAATATGTTATCTTTGTAGCATATTCAACTGAATATGGGTTGAAAATGATTTGCAAATCATTGTATTCCGTTTATATTTACAGCTAACACAATTTCCCAACTCATATGGAAACGGGGTTTGTGCATTGCCTATTTACTCCTGAAGGACCCCCTCCCCACACCTCACACACACACACACACACACAATATTTACATGCACTAAAAAATTCATTGACTTAAAGGTGCTGTTTGCAACTTCCTCACAGTTACATTTTTCAAAGAAATAATAACAAAAATACCGCAGCGAGCTTATGATACCATTATTGGTTTAACAGAACACATTTGTTTGGCAATTGTCTATATTTTTCACAATTACGAAGTTTATGTTATACAATTTTATTCCCGGCCCGGATAAAATGAGTGGTGTTTACGGCTGTCACTCACACGGTTTTGTTAAAATGTACGCAAAGTCCAAGAGAAAAAACAATTTGTAGTGTTGCAATGTTTTTATTAAAATATACATTCTATGACCGCTATTACTAGCTATATTTTAGGTAAAAGACTTTTAAGGTTTTTGACTTTTTACAGATTGGCTGAATATCCATTCATCCATCTTCTTTCATAATTTGAGGTCGGGTCGCGGGGGCAGCAGCCTAAGCAGTGAAGCCCAGGCTTCCCTCTCCGCAGCCACTTCGTCCAGCTCCAGGCCTCCCAACATGTCATGGGTCTTCCCTGTGGCCTCCTACCGGTGGGGCGTGCCCTAAACACCTCCTTATCTCTAAGGGAGAGCCCCGCCAACTGGCAGAGGAAACTCATTGGCCGCTTGTACCCGTGGTCTTGTCCTTCCGGTCATAACCCAACGCCCATGACCATAGGTGAGGATGGGAAAGTAGATTTGGAATTTCAAAAAAGCTGCCACAAGTGGCAAGACTGAGAAAGTTGAGGAATGCTCATCAAACACTTATTGGGAAAAGAGCAGCTTCCATGAAATCTTCAAGTCATTCACATACAAGGATGGGGCGAGGGTCACCATTTTGTGAACAAATGTGTGAGCAAATTGTCGAACACTTAAAGAACAACATTTCTCAACGCGCTATTGCAAGGAATTTAGGTATTTCACCATCTAGGATTGGTAATTTCATCAAAAGTTTCAGAAAATCTGGAGAAATCACTGCACGTATGCGGCATGGCAGAGGAATTAGATTTTTTCGGGCTGGGCTGCATCAAAAACTGACATCAGTGTGTAAAGGATATCACCACATGGGCTCAGGAACACTTCAGAAAACCACTGTCGGTAACTACTGTTTGTCGCAAGTTAGAACTCTACTATGCAAAGCCGAAGCCATTTATCAACAACACCCAGAGACGCCGGTGGCTTCGCTGGGCCTTAGCTCATCTAAGATGGACTGATGCTAAGTGGAAAAGTGGTTTGACAGGTCCATCCATCTATTTTTTCTACCGCTTATTCCCTTAGGGTCGCGGTGGGTGCCGGTGCCTATCTCAGCTACAGCCGGAAGGCGGAGTACACCCTGGACAAGTCGCCATTCATCGCAGGTCCGACGAGTCCATATTTTAAATTGTTTTTGGAAACTGGACATTGCGTCCTCCGTAACAAAGAGGTAAAGAACAATCCGTATTTTTTCAAAAACCTGCATCTGTAATGGTATGGGGGTGTATTAGTGCCCAAGGCATGGGTGACTAACACATTTGCAAATCATTATATTCTGTTTTTATTTACGAATTACACAATGAGCCAACTTTACTGGTTTTGGGTTTTGTACATTGCAGAACAAAATGGATTTTAAATTGAAAGGGGGAAAAAGTAAGAAATTTCATTTTAAGCATTTAGCGTTATTGCAGCATGTGTGTGATCTGTTTGCCTGGAGCTGTGGCAGGAAGGAGGCGCCTAGAGGAAAAAGTTGGACGCAAACAAGAGGTTGAAAGGGTGAGGAGAAGCAGGTGGTGGCGACAAGAAAGCAGGTGAAGAGACAAGACTTGTGGCATGAAGGCATGGAGGAGAGGGACAAGAACATAAGGACTTGTGAGAGCAGATAGAAGAGGGCTCAGGCTGAGGAGAGGAGACGCAAAGGATGGAAGTCAATAAGGAGGCTGCTGGGCAGGCAGCCCGCAAGGAGAAAGCGAGGGCCACGGATCAGGAACCAAGCTCCCTGGGGACGGAGCAGGTGTGAGCTGCGAGCGAGGCCTTTGGGCCTGAAGGGGCTGCCAGAGCTTAAAACAATCTGCACCGTTTTTTTTTTTGTTTTGTTTGTTTTTTTTTGGCTTTGTGAGGAGCCCACCCTCCTCGCTATCTCTCTCCCGCTCTCTGTCTCCATGCTTAACAGATCAGCGAGCCACAAAGAGAGGTAAACACAAAGCTAAATTAAACCGGGGAACTCCCCATGGCACAGCAAAACAAATTAGAGCAAACAAATTACACAGAGTCAACACAAACTGTGGAGCATCTGTGGCTCGAAAGCTGGTGGCTGACTACAGCCGCAGCACACGCTGTCTTTACAGCACGGCTGCATGCCACAAATCACATGTGGATCATTTAATAATCAATTAGTAGTTAGTTCCTCATCAATCTTAATTCTTCATCTGAGTGGGACAGAACCTTGACCTCAAACCGGTCAGCATAAAACAGATGCTGACCTCTACTCTCAAAAGTGTTCTTGTGCACAAAGGGAAAATGTATTCTACAAACCCCGTTTCCATATGAGTGGGGAAATTGTGTTTGATGTAAATACAAACGGAATACAATGATTTGCAAATCCTTTTCAACCCATATTCACTTGAATATGCTACAAAGACAACATATTTGATGTTCAAACTGATAAAAAAAAAAAAAAAATTGCAAATAATAATTAACTTAGAATTTCATGGCTGCAACACGTGCCAAAGTAGTTGGGAAAGGGCATGTTCACCACTGTGTTACGTCACATTTTCGTTTAACAACACTCAATAAACGTTTGGGAACTGAGGAAACTAATTGTTGAAGCTTTGAAAGTGGAATTCTTTCCCATTCTTGTTTTATGTAGAGCTTCAGTCGTTCAACAGTCCGGGGTCTCTGCTATCGTATTTTACGCTTCATAATGCGCCACACATTTTCTGGACTGCAGGCAGGCCAGGAAAGTACCCGCACTCTTTTACTACGAAGCCACGCTGTTGTAACACGTGGCTTTGCATTGTTTTGCTGAAATAAGCAGGGGTGTCCATGATAACATTGCTTGGATGACAACATATGTTGCTCCAAAACCTGTATGGACGATTCAGCATTAATGGTGCCTTCACAGATGGGTAAGTTACCCATGCCTTGGGCACTAATACACCCCCATACCATAACAGATGCTGGCTTTTGAACTTTGCGCCTATAACAAACCGGGTGGTTATTTTCCTCTTGGTTCCGGAGGACACTACGTCCACAGTTTCCAACTATAATTTGAAATGGGGACTTGTCAGACCACAGAACAATTTACCACTTTGCATCAGTCCATCTTAGATGAGCTCGGGCCCAGCGAAGCCAGCGGCGTTCCTGGGTGTTGTTGATAAATGGTTTTTGCTTTGCATAAATGAGTTTTAACTTGCATTTAAAGATGTAGCGACCAACTGTAGTTACTGACAGTGGTTTTATGAAGTGTTCCTGAGCCTGTGTGGTGATATCCTTTACACACTGATTTTGGTTTTTGATGCAGTACCGCCTGAGGGATCAAAAGTCTGTAATATCATCGCTTACGTGCAGTGATTTCTCCAGATTATCTGAACCTTTTGATGATTTTACGGACCGTAGATGGTAAAATCCCTAAATTCCTTGCAATAGCTGGTTGAGAAATGTTCTAAAACTGTTCGACAATTTTCTTACAAAGTGGTGACCCTCACCCCATCCTTGCTTGTGAATTACTTAGCATTTCATGGAAGCTGCTTTCATACCCAATCATGGCACCCACCTGTTCCCAATTAACCTGCACACCTGTGGGATGTTCCAAATAAGTGTTTAATGAGCATTCCTTGACTTTATCAGTATTTATTGCCACCTTTCCCAACTTCTTTGTCATGTGTTGCTGGCATCAAATTCTAAAGGTAATGATTATTTGCAAAATAAAAAATGTTTATCAGTTTTAACTTAAAGTATGTTGTCTTTGTAGCATATTCAACTGAATATGGGTTGAAAATGATTTGCAAATCATTGTATTCCGTTTATATTTACATCTAACACAATCTCCTAACTCATGGAAATGGGGTTTGTACATCCTGGCCATACATTGAATTGTAGCATGTATGAATTTTGTGTTTTGAAACACTTCAAACATATTTTGTGTTGCAAAATTATTAACATTTCGCTGCACTACATCGCGCTTTGAAGTTTGTGGCTTCACTACATCATACATATTTTAAGGTACATTTTTTTGGCCTGAATTAGCAATTTCAAACTATTCACGACTTTGTATAGCTGTTCTTCGACACGTGACTTAAGATCTTGTGCAGCAAGCAGGCGCGAACTATCTGCGTACGCAAGAGGCCTCGATCTCAATAGCTCCTACTCCCGCTTCGGTCTCACTGCCAACATTGCAAAGACTTTAAGATTCTTGCGCACACGGCACACTGACAAAGTTTAACCTATTGTTACCATAACAATCTACAAGGTTAATACCGTTCCATTTACATGGAATACTCCA
Source organism: Nerophis ophidion (assembly GCF_033978795.1). Lineage (NCBI taxonomy): Eukaryota > Metazoa > Chordata > Actinopteri > Syngnathiformes > Syngnathidae > Nerophis > Nerophis ophidion. The sequence continues at coordinate 62,807,532 of NC_084621.1, forward strand.
ATTAAATTTTGTGACTTCAATATTAACCAAGTATTAGTGATATTGTTTTTATAAGCGCTAACGCAGACAAACTATTTATAGCAGCTCTGTTCTCATGACCCTGTCTCCCTTTGTTTACGTCACCGAATGATGATCTTCCTTCCTTTAAGTTTGTTCTAGAAGATGTCAGGTTCAAACACTGATGATCTCTATTAAGCAGACAAGAAGCAAGGAATCACGCAGAGACAGAGTTCAATTTAGCTCATGAGGAGAACGCATGGAGCTGCACACTTAGTCAGAGTCTTGCCCTACGCTCTAAGGGGCAGCTCCCGCGTCCCTCTATTTATTCAGGAGTTCCCCAGTCAACATCACTGGGGCCGCCTCTAAAAGGAGTGGTCACATATATCATGCAAGGCAGCTCCAGTACGCACAAGACGTGACGGAATGTGCTGGGGCTTTCCGATTTCGCCTTGTCTCTGCTTCGTCTGCGTGCTGTCATCTTATTTTCATTGAGGTCCTTGTAATCCTTGGCTGTTAACGGGCTAAAACTAAGAAACATCTGCGGCATATAGAAAAAGTATAGCTTGATCACAATAGCTAATAACTATAGCAACAGACTTTAAGCATACTAAAGTTTTGTGATAATATATACATAATTATTCTAACAGGACCATAAATCATGCATCTCACCTGGACAGAACAAGTCTGAGTAGGTATTCCGACAAGTTGGCATACTTTAACAGCCATTTAGGACACGAAAATGGTCAGACTTGGCCACTAAAAGATACTTGATCCTCCTAGCCCCAACCCCGTTTCTTTGTGAGGATTATGAGTCATTCTTAACCTAAACGGGAATATAAGAACATCATACAGCATCAATTTAGGACAATGTAATTGTTAAATTTGTTGTGTATTAATTTTGTGATTAGGTTGCATCGGAATGTAGCTTTTGTTTTATTTAGAATTTTTCTAAAGACAGTTCCTGTTTCAAAAAATTGACCTTTGAAGTCTTTGAAGATCTTTTAATACTTACATATTGGAATATGTTAAAATATGTGAACAAAATGTTAAAGATCGCTAGCACATGTTATAGCATTTACAAAATCTTATTTTGTTCATCCATCCATCCATTTACTACTGCTTGTCCCTCTCAGGGTCGCGGGGGTGACTGGAGCCTATCCCAGCTACACTGAGGGGGACGGCGGGGTACGAACCTGGACAAGTCATCATTTATACCTAAAAATCTTCACATCTTCAGATGCATGTTGTTCACTATAGTGGAAAAATTCTGAAAAAATTGATGTTTTTAAAAAATATTAGCATTTTTTAAGTAAAATAAAAATAATTAAATCTTTAAAAATCATTAAAAAAGGCTCAGGAAGTTTTAGCAGTTAACTTGCTGGTGAGTGCCACTGCTTGGGTGCACATTCATGCACCTCCTGGAGCGCGCCTGCCGTGTGTCAGTCCGGCTGCAGCAAGCAGCTGCAATCAATCGGCAGCAATCAACACACCTGTCGCTGATGAGAGGATCTGCCTTCATAAGCCAGCACAACCTGCTATCCTGTACCAGAACATAGTTTCCTGTTCAGTACAGTAAGCCACTATGCGCATTATTTTGCTCTCTGTGTTTCTCTCCTGTCATGTTCATTGTCTCCTGTCCTCCTTGTCGCCTCCCTGCAGCCTGCCTTCGTTCCCACGTCACGAGCTGTGTGTCTCGTCTCCACGCTTTCCCTTTGGTTCCATGGCTGCATCTCAGATCTTGACCACCCGCTTGGACACGGACTTTGACGCCTCTTTCCTCCCCTCAACCTCACATCTGCTCACGAACATACGAGCCAGCCCTGCCCTTCTTGCACTCCCACTTCTCACTCAACACTACGGGTAAGACACTACAGTTAATTCCCACACATAGTCGCACACCACACACATCGTTTGGATTAATTATACATCTCATTTCCCTTGTTAATTATATATATATATATATATATATATATATATATATATATATATATATATATATATATATATATATATATATATGTGTGTGTTTTCTTCCCCTGTACACCCATAACAGGAAGAGCGTAAAACTGTAGTTTTCAATACCAAAACTTTTTGACAATTTTTCAAATGTCATTAGATATACTGAATGTGTTATTTTTACTAGATGTAATATATGATAATCATCATTTTTATGAAAATAAATACATTCTTTAAGTATATATTTTGTGGTGACTGTATATAAGAGTTGAAGTATTGAATTACAGCCGCCTCTTGTTTATTACGGTCAACAAATTAGTCCAAGTAGGATTCATTCATTATAAAAGGAATATTTTCTCAGCTAGAGCATAACAAACCTGTTTATTTACTTTGTAAATCAGTTTTTAACATTACGAGTGCCCTCAATTAATCCAATATAGTAATGCTGCCTGCAGCTGGACCATTCAATGGCCATGATACTGAACAGCGCACTCTTATTAGTTTGGTCTCATGTAGTGGCCAATACTAAACTCTAGTATTTCTATTTTTTTACTTTATTTTGCCATTTTTATCAAAGAAACAATGTGGTGAAACTGCAATATTGAACAACTGTACCGCACTGTACAGCACTCAGGGAATCGATTGATTGATTGAGACTTGTATTAGTAGATTGCACAGTTCAGTACATATTCTGTACAATTGACCACTAAATGGTAACACCCCAATAAGTTTTTCCACTTGTTTATGTCGTTATTTATATAGCCCTAAATCACAAGTGTCTCAAAGGGCTGCAAATACTTTTCAACAACATTCACTGAGATGAACCAGCATATGAAATCTGTAAGCCTCAATCCTTTTTTTTTTAAATATAACACATCAAAATAATACAGATCTACTTAATATCATCGTAAATGTGTGTGTAGACAACTGATTTAAAGGCCTACTGAAATGAGATTTTCTTATTTAAACGTGGAAAGCAGGTCCATACTTGATCATTTTGCGATATTGTCATATATTTTTGCTGAAAGGATTTAGTAGAGAAGATCCACCATAAAGTTTGCAACTTTTGGTCGCTGATAAAAAAGCCTTGCCTTTACCGGAAGTCGCAGATGATGACGTTCAAAGAGTGAGGCCTCCTGATGTCCTCACATTGTTTTTAATGGGAGCCTCCAGCAGCAAGAGCTATTCGGACCGTCAAAATGACAATTTCCCCATTAATTTGAGTGAGGATGAAATATTCGTGGATGATGATATTGATAGCGAAGTACTAGAAAAAAATAAATAAATAAAAAATAAAGTAAAAAAAAAACGCGATTGCATTGGGACGGATTCAGATGGTTTAAGACACATTTACTAGGATGATTCTGGGAAATCCTTTATCTTTCTAATGTGTTGCTAGTGTTTTAGTGAGATTAAATAGTAACTGATACTTGTAGGGGTGTGTCCACGGGTGTCTTGAGGCCAGTCTCTGAGGGAAGTGGACGGCAGCTGCATGGACGGCGCAAGCTCAGCTGATCTCCAGTAAGAGGCGACTTTTTACCACAATTTTCACACCGAAACCTGCCAGTTGACAAGTGTTCAGGAACCATGTTCGCTTGACCGCTCTGATCCATAGTAAAGCTTCACCTCCGGGAATTTTAAACAAGGAATCACCGTGTGTTTGTGTGGCTAAAGGCTAAAAGCTTCCCACCTCCATCTTTCTACTTTGACTCCTCCATTATTAATTGAACAAAAGATTCAGCAACACAGATGTCCAGAATACTGTTCAATTGCGCGATGAAAAGAGACGACTTTTAGCCGCAAATGGTGCTGCTGCGCTAATATGTCGTCTACAGTCCGTGACGTCATCATTCCGCGACGTTTTCAACAAGAAACTCCGCGGGAAATTCAAAATTGCAATTTAGTAAACTAAACCGTCCGTATTGGCATGTGTTGCAATGTTAATATTTCATCATTGATATATAAACTATCAGACTGCGTGGTCGGTAGTAGTGGCTTTCAGTAGGCCTTTATTCAACTACTGCATTACAATTGAATACATTCCACAACATTGATATATTCTATAATGACTTATAATCAACCAATATCTTTACCAGTCAGTTTGTAGTAGTACTAACATACATGTACTCACCACTCATTGTACTACTTTCTGGCAATAATATATTCAGCATATTTTCAGACTTACAATATTCTGCTTCCTTACCATCTCAAGGTACCATTGTCGATTCTCAAAGATGTCAACTTTTTATTTCCATTTCCCATGCTTACCTTTTTTTTGTTTGTGCTTGTTTGTCTTTCAGCTCATTCAAACATCTCCCCGGGCTCCTTCCCCTCCCCCCGGGGCCCTTTGGCCCCCTGACTGCGGCTTTGGCCTGTCCATCTGCCTCCCCACTGTCTGGGTCTGGTGGGAAGGGGTCCGTGGAAGACCCCTGCACCTCCTCTCAAACCCCAGCCTCGCCAGGCCAGCTGCTCGCTTGCCAGAATGTGCACATCGCTGCCAGGTGCGCCCCGGGATTCCCAGTAGGAGAACACAAACACACACTCTCACAATACCAACGCATATGCTCAGTAAGCCGCTTTACAAATGGAGGCCCTGCAACACACATGCTAATAGGGGTTAACCCAATGAAAGTAAAAAGTCACACGCACACACACACACACACACACACACACACATTCTTGACTTTGGCCTAAGCTTTAATGCACAGGCTCAGGTGTTTCCCACAACCCCCCATAATGGTCTGCAAGCACGGTAGCCAGATACCAACAGGTGGCGCTGTTTTCTTAACTAATTGGAGCTTTATTTATTTATTGGTATGAAGCAGCTTCCAGATTACTTTGGCTGGCCTATTCATTTTCAAGACATGCGCCTGTGTGTGTGTGTGTGTGTGTGTGTGTGTGTGTGTGTGTGTGTGTGTTCTTGTATTTCAACCCTTCTTGAGACATCAACAATCAATCAATCAATCAATCCATTTTTATTTATATAGCCCTAAATCACCAGTGTCTCAAAGGGCCGCACAAACCACAACGACATCCTCGGTAGAGCCCACATTAGGGGCAAGGAAAAACTCACTCCAGTGGGACGGCGGTGACAGTGACAATGATGACTATGAGAAACCTTGGAGAGGACCGCATATGTGGGCAACACCCTCCCCCCCCCTTTATACAATTGAAAAAACATGTGGGGTCTTACTTTTTAACATTTACCATGAATTGATTAACGTGGACCCCGACTTAAACAAGTTGAAAAACTTATTGGGGTGTTACCATTTAGTGGTCAATTGCACGGAACATGTACTGAACTGTGCAATCTACTAATAAAAGTATCAATCAATCAATCAATCAATCAAAACGTTCATTCGTTCAGCAGAGTATTAACATATTCAATCAATCAACCAATCAATAAATCAATGTTTATTTATACAGTCCTAAATCACCAGTGTCTCAAAGGGCCGCACAAACCACAACGACATCCTCGGTAGAGCCCACATTAAGGGCAAGGAAAAACTCACCCCAGTGGGACGTCGTTGACAGTGACAATGATGACTATGAGAAACCTTGGAGAGGACCGCATATGTGGGGAACCGCCCCCCCCCCTTTTATACAATTGAAAAAACATGTGGGGTCTTACTTTTTAACGTTCATTTGTTCATATTCATTCATATTCATTCAATCAATCAATCAATCAATCAATAAATCAATGTTTATTTATACAACCCTAAATCACCAGTGTCTCAAAGGGCTGCACAAACCACAACGACATCCTCGGTAGAGCCCACATAAGGGGAAGGGAAAAACTCACCCCAGTGGGACGTCGGTGACAGTGACAATGATGACTATGAGAAACCTTGGAGAGGACCGCATATGTGGGCAACAACCCCCCCCCCCCTTTTATACAATTGAAAAAACATGTGGGGTCTTACTTTTTAACGTTCATTCGTTCATATTCATTCAATCAATCAATAAATCAATGTTTATTTATATAGCCCTAAATCACTAGTGTCTCAAAGGGCTGCGCAAACCACAACGACATCCTCGGTAGAGCCCACATAAGGGCAAGGAAAAACTCACCCAAGTGGGACGTCGGTTACAGTGACAATGATGACTATGAGAAACCTTGGAGAGGACCGCATATTTGGGCAACCCCCCCCTTTATACAATTGAAAAAACATGTGGGGTCTTACTTTTTAACGTTCATTCGTTCATATTCATTCATATTCATTCAATCAATCAATCAATGTTTATTTATATAGCCCTAAATCACCAGTGTCTCAAAGGGCTGCACAAACCACAACGACATCCTCGGTAGAGCCCACATAAGGGCAAGGAAAAACTCACCCCAGTGGGACGTCGGTGACAGTGACAATGATGACTATGAGAAACCTTGGAGAGGACCGCATATGTGGGCAACAACCCCCCCCCCTTTTATACAATTGAAAAAACATGTGGGGTCTTACTTTTTAACGTTCATTCGTTCATATTCATTCGTATTCATTCAATCAATCAATCAATCAATCAATAAATCAATGTTTATTTATACAACCCTAAATCACCAGTGTCTCAAAGGGCTGCACAAACCACAACGACATCCTCGGTAGGGCCCACATAAGGGGAAGGGAAAAACTCTCCCCAGTGGGACGTCGGTGACAGTGACAATGATGACTATGAGAAACCTTGGAGAGGACCGCATATGTGGGCAACAACCCCCCCCCCCTTTTATACAATTGAAAAAACATGTGGGGTCTTACTTTTTAACGTTCATTCGTTCATATTCATTCAATCAATCAATAAATCAATGTTTATTTATATAGCCCTAAATCACTAGTGTCTCAAAGGGCTGCGCAAACCACAACGACATCCTCGGTAGGCCCACATAAGGGCAAGGAAAAACTCACCCCAGTGGGACATCGGTGACAGTGACTATGATGACTATGAGAAACCTTGGAGAGGACCGCATATGTGGGCAACCCCCCCGCCCCCCTTTTATACAATTGAAAAAACATGTGGGGTCTTACTTTTTAACGTTCATTTGTTCATATTCATTCATATTCATTCAATCAATCAATCAATAAATCAATGTTTACTTATATAGCCCTAAATCACCAGTGTCTCAAAGGGCTGCACAAACCACAACGACATCCTCGGTAGAGCCCACATAAGGGCAAGGAAAAACTCTCCCCAGTGGGACGTCGGTGACAGTGACAATGACGACTATGAGAAACTTTGGAGAGGACCGCATATGTGGGCAACACCCCCCCCCCCCCCCCCCACACTTTATGCAATGGAAAAAAATCTTACTTTTTAACGTTCATTCGTTCAGCAGAGTATTAACATATCCATTCAATCAATCAATCAATCAATAAATCAATGTTTATTTATACAACCCTAAATCACCAGTGTCTCAAAGGGCTGCACAAACCACAAGGAAATCCTCAGTAGGGCCCACATAAGGGCAAGGAAAAACTCACCCCAGTGGGACGTCGGTGACAGTGACAATGACGACTATGAGAAACCTTGGAGAGGACTACATATGTGGGCAACCCCCCCCCCCCCAATGGATGTTGAGTGGGTCTAACATGATATTGTGAAAGTCCAAACCATAGTGGATCAAACATAACGGTGAGAGTCCAGTCCAAAGTGGATCCAATATAATAACAAGAGTCCTATTCATAGTGGAGCCAGCAGGAAACCATCCCAAGCGGAGGCGGATTAGCAGCACAGAGATGTGCCCAACCGATGCATAGGCGAGCGGTCCATCCTGGGTCCCGACTCTGGACAGTCAGTACTTCATCCATGGCCACTGGACCTGTGTACCCCCCCTTCCACAAGGGAGAGGGGGACAGAGAAGAAAAAGAAAAGAGACGGCAGATCAACTGGTCTAAAAATGGGGTTTATATAAAGGCAAGAGTATACAAATGAGTTTTTAAGATGAGACTTAAATGCTTCTACTGAGGTAGCATCTCGAACAGAGTACTGGAGCCCGAACGGAAAACGCTCTATAGCCCGCAGACTTTTTTTGGGCTCTGGGAATCACTAATAAGGCGGAGTCCTTTGAACGCAGATTTCTTGCCGGGACATACGGTACAATACAATCGGCAAGATAGGATGGAGCTAGACCGTGTAGTATTTTATACGTAAGTAGTAAAACCTTAAAGTCACATCTTAAGTGCACAGGAAGCCAGTGCAGGTGAGCCAGTACAGGCGTAATATGATCAAACTTTCTTGTTCTTGTCAAAAGTCTAGCAGCCGCATTTTGTACCAACTGTAATCTTTTAATGCTAGACATGGGGAGACCCGAAAATAATACGTTACAGTAATCGAGGCGAGACGTAACAAACGCATGGATAATGATCTCAGCGTCTTTAGTGGACAGAATGGAGCGAGGAAAGGTACTGTCCATATGAGGACCGGTGAACAAGTTAGGACATAAATCGTGGTCCCAATACGTAAAACCATTGCATCCTATAGGGCAGTGGTTCTCAAATGGGGGTACGCGTACCCCTGGGGGTACTTGAAGGTATGCCAAGGGGTACGTGGGATTTTTTAAAAATATTCTAAAAATAGCAACAATTCAAAAATTATTTATAAATATATTTATTGAATAATACTTAAATAAAATATGAATGTAAGTTCATAAACTGTGAAAAGAAACACAACAATGCAATATTCGGTGTTGACAGCTAGATTTTTTAGACATGTTCCATAAATATTGATGTTAAAGATTTCTATTTTGTGAAGAAATGTTTAGAATTAAGTTCATGAATCCAGATGGATCTCTATTACAATCCCCAAAGAGGGCACTTTAAGTTGATGATTACTTCTATGTGTAGAAATCTTTATTTAGAATTGAATCACTTGTTTATTTTTCAACAAGTTTTTAGTTATTTGTATATCTTTTTCCTAATAGTTGAAGAAAGACCACTACAAATGAGCAATATTTTGCACTGTTATACAATTTAATAAATCAGAAACTGATGACATAGTACTTATTTTACTTCTTTAGCTCTTTTTTTCCAATTTAAAAAATGTTCACAGAGGGTACATCACTGAAAAAAAGTTGAGAACCACTGTAATAGAGACTCATTTGCACCACTGGTGGTGAAATCTATCAAAAATGATGGTGGTCCTAAAAAGGAGGTATTTTTCAAAATGCAGCTGAGGTAGGCTCTAAAGCAGGGGTCACCAAAGCGGTGCCCGCGGGCACCAGGTACCCCTTAAGGAGCAGATGAGTCGCCCGCTGGCCTGTTCTAAAAATAGCTCAAATAGCAGCACTTACCAGTGAGCTGCCTCTATTTTTTAAATTGTATTTATTTACTAGCAAGCTGGTCTCGCTTTGCTCGACATTTTTAATTCTAAGAGCGACAAAACTCAAATAGAATTTGAAAATCCAAGAAAATATTTTAAAAACTTGGTCTTCACTTGTTAAAATAATCCATCCATCCATCCATTTTCTACCGCTTATTCCTTTTCGGGGTCGCGAGGGGCGCTGGCGCCTATCTCAGCTACAATCAGGCGGAAGGCAGGGTACACCCTGGACAAGTCGCCACCTCATCGCAGTTGTTAAAAAATAGATTTATTTTTTTACTTTGCTTCTTATAACTTTCAGAAAGACTATTTAAAAGAAAAAATACAACTATAAAAACGATTTTACGATTTTTAAACACATATACCTTTTTACCTTTTAAATTCCTTCCTCTTCTCTCCTAATATAAAGAATAATAAATACATTTTAATTTTATTATTAATTTTAGCTTCTTTTTTTTTTCAACAAGGAATATTTGTGAACTATTTCTTCAAACTTATTATGATTAAAATCCCCAAAAATTATTCTAGCAAATTTAGAAAATCTGTACAATCAAATTTAAATCTTATCGCAAAGTCTTTTGAATTTATTTTACCATTTTTGCTCTGGAAAATCTAGAAGAAATAATGATTTGTCTTTGTTGGAAATATAGCTTGGTCCAATTTGTTATATATTCTAACAAAGTACGGATTGGATTTTAACCTATTTAAAACGTGTCATCAAAAATATATATTTATTGTGAGAAATCATTAAGATGATCAGTTTTTCCACAAAGATAAATATTATTAATAATAACATAGACTTAAAGGTAAATTGAGCAAATTTGCTATTTCTGGCAATTTATTTAAGTGTGTATCAAACTGGTAGCCCTTCGCATTAATCAGTACCCAAAAAGTAGCTCTTGGTTTCAAAAACGTTGGTGACCCCTGTTCTAGACCCACTCTCTGTGGATGGATGGACGGTGTGTTGATTTTAAAAGTGCTCTCTTCTAGTCAACATATGAAATAACATGTGTGTGTAAATATTGTCTTTGCGCCCCCTCTGGTCAACATATGTAATAACAAGAAATAAGAAATTGAAATATGCCCCCTTTGGCCAAAATTAATACAAAAAAATATATAAATATGTGTATAGAGACATACTGCAATAACTTAAAGTAAATAATGAAGATTAAAAACCAATTCTAAACAAAAAATGAAAATATTATCTACAAGCTTACCTTTTTTATTTTCAAATATTATTGATATATTAATAATGTAATTTATTAGCACTTAACACACAATTAATTAGTTGCTTATAAACATAGGGTTAGGTTTAGGGTTGGGGTTGGGGTTAATGTAAAGGTTAGGGAAGACTCTTAGGTAATGGCTTACTGCTTGTATAATAAGGCCATGCATTTACCATGAATTGATTAACGTGGACCCCGACTTAAACAAGTTGAAAAATTATTCGGGTGTTAACCATTTAGTGGTCAATTGTACGGAAGATGTACTGAACTGTGCAATCTACTAATAAAAGTTTCAATCAATAGGCAGAAGAAGCCGGACCCCCTACTGACTGCACCTTGCAGGTTTAAGATGTAAATATGAATACATAATTGCAAGATGGCGGCGCCCGGACGGGCTGCGACACTGCGGTGCTCTTGCTAAAGATGGAACATTTGGCGGAAATGCCGGACAGTTCTGCAGACTTCATGGCTGGCTCGCATCGTGGTCACTCCGTGATCACGTACGACCGCCAGACACTTCTGGACATGGACATGTTGGGCCGTTTTGGACTGATAGACGCGGGCGTGCTAAACATGCTAACTAGCATGGGAATACATCTGCGGCTACATCCAGCGGCCTGTGAAGCAGCGGAGTCTAGTAGCAGCGGGGGCCGTCTACGGAGCAGACGCCAGCGGTGTGTTCGGAAACGCGGATGCCGAGCGGGGCTAAAAACAAAGCAGAAGGCTAATCCCCACAGAACACCACTTCCCTCCACCCTGAAGACGGATTTAGATGGAAAATGCGAGACTACTGGTCTGGGTAAGGAGTCAGTTAAATTAGAACACGTTTTTTCTGCTTTGAGTGTTTCAGAGTTGGACATGTGTTTTACTGAGGTGGCAAACTATGATGCGTGCAGTTTATCAAAGCAACAAACAAACAATCGGAAAATCCCCGTTACTGAGGAGGCTAACCATGATGCGTGCAGTTTATCAAAGCAACAATCAAACAATCGGAACATTCCCGTCGTATCAATTCCTAGATATGGTCGTAATTATACTGAATGCACTGGGCATAATAAACACAACATTATTAATATTGCTACTACGGATAATTTGATCAAAAATTCCCTAAAACAGCCCACTACCTATAATATAGGTTTTTTAAACATAAGATCATTGTCTCCCAAAACGTTGTTAGTTAATGATATCATCAGAGACAACAATCTTAACGTCATCGGTCTCAGCGAAACCTGGCTTAAACCAAACGACTTTTTTGCGCTAAATGAGGCATGTCCTCCTAACTTTACACATGCGCATATTGCCCGTCCGCTTAAAAGGGGTGGGGGGGTCGCACTAATATACAACGAAAACTTTAACCTTAGTCCTAACATAAATAATAAATATAAATCGTTTGAGGTGCTTACTATGAGGTCTGTCACACCGCTGCCTCTACACCTGGCTGTTATCTACCGCCCCCCAGGGCCCTATTCGGACTTTATCAATGAATTCTCAGAGTTCGTTGCTGATCTAGTGACACACGCCGATAATATAATCATAATGGGGGACTTTAATATCCATATGAATACCCCATCGGACCCACCGTGCGTAGCGCTCCAGACTGTAATTGATAGCTGTGGTCTCACACAAATAATAAATGAACCCACGCATCGCAACGGTAATACGATAGACCTAGTGCTTGTGAGGGGCATCACCGTTTCCAAAGTTACGATACTCCCGTATACTAAAGTATTGTCCGATCATTACCTTATAAAATTCGAGGTTCAGACGCATGTTCGTCAAACTAATAATAATAATAACTGCTATAGCAGCCGCAACATTAATACAGCCACAACGACAACTCTTGCTGACCTACTGCCCTCGGTAATAGCACCATTCCCAAAGTATGTGGGCTCTATTGATAACCTCACTAACAACTTTAACGACGCCCTGCGCGAAACCATTGATAACATAGCACCGCTAAAGTTAAAAAAGGCTCCAAAAAAGCGCACCCCATGGTTTACAGAAGAAACTAGAGCTCAGAAATTATTATGCAGAAAGCTGGAACGCAAATGGCGCACGACTAAACTTCAGGTGCACCATCAAGCATTTAGTGATGGTTTAATAACTTATAAACGCATGCTTACCTTAGCTAAAGCTAATTATTACTCAAATCTCATCCACCGTAATAAAAACGATCCTAAATTTTTGTTTAGTACGGTAGCATCGCTAACCCAACAAGGGACTCCTTCCAATAGCTCCACCCACTCAGCTGATGACTTTATGCAATTCTTTAGTAAGAAAATTGAAGTCATTAGAAAGGAGATTAAAGACAATGCGTCCCAGCTACAACGGGGTTCTATTAACACTGATACGATGGTATATACGGCGGATACTGCCCTCCAAAATAGTTTCTCTCGTTTTGAGGAAATAACATTAGAGGAATTGTTACAACGTGTAAATGGAATAAAACAAACAACATGTTTACTTGACCCTCTTCCTGGGAAACTGATCAAGGAGCTCTTTGTATTATTAGGTCCATCAGTGCTAAATATTATAAACTTATCACTCTCCTCGGGCACTGTTCCCCTAGCATTCAAAAAAGCGGTTATTCATCCTCTTCTTAAAAGACCTAACCTCGATCCTGACCTCATGGTAAACTACCGACCGGTGTCTCACCTTCCCTTTATTTAAAAAATCCTCGAAAAAATTGTTGCGGAGCAGTTAAATGAACACTTAGCGTCTAACAATCTATGTGAAACCTTTCAATCCGGTTTCAGGGCAAATCACTCGACGGAGACAGCCCTCGCAAAAATGACTAATGATCTATTGCTAACGATGGATTCTGATGCGTCATCTATGTTGCTGCTCCTCGATCTTAGCGCTGCTTTCGATACCGTCGATCATAATATTTTATTAGAACGTATCAAAACAAGAATTGGTATGTCAGACTTAGCCCTGTCTTGGTTTAACTCTTATCTTACTGATAGGATGCAGTGTGTCTCCCATAACAATGTGACCTCGGACTACGTTAAGGTAACGTGTGGAGTTCCCCAGGGTTCGGTCCTTGGCCCTGCACTCTTCAGCATCTACATGCTGCCGCTAGGTGACATCATACGCAAATACGGTGTTAGCTTTCACTGTTATGCTGATGACACCCAACTCTACATGCCCCTAAAGCTGACCAACACGCCGGATTGTAGTCAGCTGGAGGCGTGTCTTAATGAAATTAAACAATGGATGTCCGCTAACTTTTTGCAACTCAACGCCAAAAAAACGGAAAGGCTGATTATCGGTCCTGCTAGACACCGAACTCTATTTAATAATACAACTCTAACATTTGACAACCAAACAATTAAACAAGGCGACACGGTAAAGAATCTGGGTATTATCTTCGACCCAACTCTCTCCTTTGAGGCACACATTAAAAGCGTTACTAAAACGGCCTTCTTTCATCTCCGTAATATCGCAAAAATTCGCTCCATTCTGTCCACTAAAGACGCTGAGATCATTATCCATGCGTTTGTTACGTCTCGCCTCGATTACTGTAACGTATTATTTTCGGGTCTCCCCATGTCTAGCATTAAAAGATTACAGTTGGTACAAAATGCGGCTGCTAGACTTTTGACAAGAACAAGAAAGTTTGATCACATTACGCCTGTACTGGCTCACCTGCACTGGCTTCCTGTGCACTTAAGATGTGACTTTAAGGTTTTACTACTTACGTATAAAATACTACACGGTCTAGCTCCATCCTATCTTGCCGATTGTATTGTACCATATGTCCCGGCAAGAAATCTGCGTTCAAAGGACTCCGGCTTGTTAGTGATTCCCAAAGCTCAAAAAAAGTCTGCGGGCTACAGAGCGTTTTCCGTTCGGGCTCCAGTACTCTGGAATGCCCTCCCGGTAACAGTTCGAGATGCTACCTCAGTAGAAGCATTTAAGTCTCACCTTAAAACTCATTTGTATACTATAGCCTTTAAATAGACTCCATTTCAGACCAGTTGATCTGCCGTTTCTTTTCTTTTTCTTCTATGTCCCACTCTCCCTTGTGGAGGGGGTCCGGTCCGATCCGGTGGCCATGTACTGCTCGCCTGTGTATCGGCTGGGGACATCTCTGCGATGCTGATCCGCCTCCGCTTGGGATGGTTTCCTGCTAGCTCCGCTGTGAACGGGACTCTCGCTGCTGTGTTGGATCCGCTTTGGACTGGACTCTCGCGACTGTGTTGGATCCATTGTGGATTGAACTTTCACAGTATCATGTTAGACCCGCTCGACATCCATTGCTTTCCTCCTCTCCAAGGTTCTCATAGTCATCATTGTCACCGATGTCCCACTGAGTGTGAGTTTTCCTTGCCCTTATGTGGGCCTACCGAGGATGTCGTGGTGGTTTGTGCAGCCCTTTGAGACACTAGTGATTTAGGGCTATATAAGTAAACATTGATTGATTGATTGATTGATTATATGTCATGCAATACACATTCTGTCTCTCACAGTTGAAGTGTACCTATGATGAAAATTACAGACCTCTGTCATCATTTTAAGTGGGAGAACTTGCACAATCGGTGGCTGACTAAATACTTTTTTGCCCCACTGTATATATAATCTTTTTTTTTTTCCCCCCACGCACCACCTTTTACCACAATTTATGTTAAAATCTCATCCTGTTTTTGAGAACGCAATGTCGTCACACTCCTAGTTATTAGTATTAACACAGCAAATTGCTGAACACTTTCATTTCCCCCCTTACTTCCTGCTAAATGTCCGTGGATGCATGCGGCATCTTCATAGTAATGGCCAGTGTAACGCGTTAGTTTCGGTGCACTGACTAATGCACCCCCATACCAACACAGATGCTGGCTTTTGAACTTTGTGCCTATAACAATACAGATATTTATTTTCCTCTTTGTTCCCGAGGACACGAATGTCCACAGTTTCCAAAAACAATTTGAAATGTGGACTCGTCAGACCACAGAACACTTTTCCACTTTGCATCAGTCCATCTTAGATGATCTCGGGGCCGGAGAAGCCAGCGGCGTTTATGGATGTTGTTGATAAACGGCTTTCGCTTTGCATAGTAGAGCTTTAACTTGCACTTACAGATGTAGCGACAAACTGTATTTATAGCCAGTGGTTGTCTGAAGTGTTCCTGAGGCCATGTGGTGATATCCATTACAGATGGGATGTCGGTTTTTGATACAGTTACGGTCATTCAATGTTGGTTTCCGGCCATGCCGCTTACGTGGAGTGATTTTTCCAGATTCTCTGAACCTTTTGATGATATCATGGACCGTGGATGTTGAAATCCCTAAATTTCTTGCAATTGCACTTTGGGAAACGTTGTTCTTAAACTGTTTGACTATTTGCTCACGCAGTTGTGGACAAAGGGGTGTACCTCGCCCCATCCTTTCCTGTGAAAGACTGAGCATTTTTTGGGAAACAGTTTTTATACCCAATCACGGCACCCACCTGTTCCCAATTAGCCTGCACACCTCTGGGATGTTCCAAATAAGTGTTTGATGAGCATTCCTCGACTTTATCAGCATTTATTGCCACCTTTCCCAACTTCTTTGTCACGTGTTGCTGGCATCAAATTCTAAAGTTAATGATTATTTGCAAAAAAAAAAAAAAAAGTTTATCAGTTTGAACATCAAATATGTTGTCTTTGTAGCATATTCAACTGAAAATGGGTTGAAAATTATTTGAAAATCATTGTATCCCGTTTATATTTACATCTAACACAATTTCCCAACTCATATGGAAACAGGGTTTGTATGTGCTAGAAGACATGCAGGCTATTTCTACAGTCGGTCAGCCGCTTTCAGGCAGATAATTAGCATGATTAGTATAATTAGTATAAACACAACTCGTCGTGTTTGGAGGAAGAAGAATACTGAGTTGCATCCCAAGAACACCATACCTACTGTGAAGCATGGGGGTGGAAACATCATGCTTTGGGGCTGTTTTTCTGCTAAAGGGGACAGGACGATTGATCCGTGTTAAGGAAAGAATGAATGGAGCAATGTATCGTGAGATTTTGAGCCAAAACCTCCTTCCATCAGTGAGAGCTTTGAATGGTTGACCAAATACTTATTTTCCACCATAATTTACAAATAAATTCTTTAAAATTCCTACAATTTTTTCACATTCTGTCTCTCACAGTTGAAGTGTACCTATGATGAAAATTACAGATCTCTGTCGTCATTTTAAGCGGGAGAAATTGGCGGCTGACTATTTTATTTTATTAACGAGAAATATTGTCACAATTTAATCTTGCAAGGTCTGGTCATGAAATCTCGTCACACCCCTGCTAATAATGCACTGCTTTGTATTTAAATATACAAGTGTTTTTACAGCATAAAGAAAATATATGAATATATCGATGAGGGCCAACTCTATTTCTTAGAAAAGTTGCTACGAGAGTAACAGATTTTCTCATTGGTTTCCTCTCAATGTTATTCTAGCATCTGTTGCCATGCAACCCAGAAGAAAGCGTCCGGGTCCAGTAAATCATTGTCCAACACGTTTCCTGCCAATAACGCATCTCAGTTGACACTTATTGTAGAGTGTGAACAATGGACATATAACTTGCTAATTAGTGAGCCTCAGGGGTGTTTTTTTTTTTTTTTTTTTTTGCAAACGAACTGAGCCAGGCGAGCTGTTTCCTGTCATTATACGCTGTGAATGCTCTCGCTACATATTTATCAACATGATGTTCTTGGTCCAGCTCCCAGCAGGGAAGCAGACAAGTTCATGTACCGAAAAGCTCAGCCTTTGCCTGTGAAGTGAGCAAAACTTTTGGGGTGACGCTGATTGTGGATAAATGATAAAGTTGAAAGTGTACCGCTTGAAACTCACTTTCAAGTAACTTTCAGGCGATAGAGGGAGTCGGAGGCTGGGTTTCAAATAAGGTACTTCAATCAGTAAACTTCAATTACCTCTCGAGACCCCGTGACATCTGCAGTTTTGCATCACAGGTCTGTTTTTTTTCCCCCCCGAAAACAAACAGACCAAAAACAAATCAAAATGTATTTATTTGTTTATTGCTTTGTAATCAAACATTTGTATCCAAGATGCACTGCAGAACAATTTCAAGCTACCATAAAAACACAGTAAGCTGAATAAACCGTGTTTAAAATGTTGTTTTCAAGTTCACGGTGGCAGAGGGGTTAGTGCGTCTGCCTCACAATACGAAGGTCCTGCAGTCCTGGGTTCAATCCCAGGCTCTGGATCTTTCTGTGTAGAGTTTGCATGTTCTCTCCATGAATACGTGGGTTCCCTCCGGGTACTCCGGCTTCCTCCCACTTCCAAAGACATGCACCTGGGGATAGGTTGATTGGCAACACTAAATTGGCCCTAGTGTGTGAATGTGAGTGTGAATGTTGTCTGTCTATCTGTGTTGGCCCTGCGATGAGGTGGCGACTTGTCCAGGGTGTACCCTGCCTTCTGCCCGATTGTAGCTGAGATAGGCACCAGCGCCCCCTGCAACCCCATGCAGGGAATAAGCGGTAGGAAATGGATGGATGGATGGATAACAGCAAAAAAGGCTAATTACATTGATTGATTGATTGGAACTTTTATTAGTAGATTGCACAGTACAGTACATATTCCGTACAATTGACCACTAAATGGTAACACCCGAATAAGTTTTTCAACTTGTTTAAGTCCGGGTCCACGTTAATCAATTCAGCCTATTGTCGATTAAACATACTATAAAGCAGTAACGTAAAATTAATGTCCACTGCGGTGGACGCTACTTCTTAGGTAGGGAACCTATGGCTCTAGAGCCAGATGTGGCTCTTTTGATGACTGCATCTGGCTCTCGGATAAATCTTAGCTGACATTGCTTGAATGAATAATTCCGCTGGTCATCACAATGTTAAGAATAACGTTTAAAATATAAAACATTCTCATGCATTTTAAACCATGCATCCGTTTTTCTACCGCACCAGTTCAAGAAATAATGTTATTCAAAAGAATTAGAGACTATTTATACTCTAAAAATGTTGGTTTTACTTAAAAAAATGCACGCATTTAGTTGTATTCAGTGTTAAAAAAATATGATATGGCTCTCACAGAAATACATTTGAAATTATTTGGCTTTAATGGCTCTCTCAGCCAAAAAGGTTCCCGACCCATGTCTTAGGAGAACATGTATACTACGTACATTATTCTTAACTGTACATTTTTGCCAAGTAGTCTCTGAGCAACACTCAAACGCTCACATCAACTGGCTAGTCAAAACATACATGTATGTAACAATATAGCAACTCTTTAATTCTTAAATGCTTTTGGTTCAAACCTAATTATTGTTCACGCCTGCAGTGCTAAACCTTCTGGGTAATGTAGTTTATTTAACGACACTTCCTGGTTTACATGCATCTGTACTTATAACTTTTACTTATTCAGGTAAGGCAATTAAGCTCAGATTCTGATTTGCAATGCTGACCTTACAAAGAGGCAGCCTTTACATGTTAGAGATGTTGAAGTGTGACGATAATCTCCCATCTACTAACACAAATGAGAAAATAGGTCGCTCTCAACAGTTTGCAAATGCTCCGAACACGCGGGGGTAAATGAATGTTTAAGATTGACACTTTTCAAGCGTAAAACATACAAAGAGAATGTCTGCTACTTGTGGACGACAGAGAAGGACAATACGATCATGTTTTGTTTTGGTCATGTTATGTTTTGTTTTTTGGACACTCAGTTCTGTTTTGCACTTCCTGGTTTGTTTTCGTCTCCATGCCAACTCATTGATTTTCACCTTGCCCTCAAGTCACGCCCCTGTCCTCAGCCTTCACACCTGTTTGTAATGATCTTAGTTATTATTTAAGCCACAGTCACCCGATAGTCAGTCTGGCAACTTTGCACTTTACCCACATCTCCATGTACCTACCTTCATGCCTTGCTGTTTGTTTTTTGACCATGCCACGTAAGTTTTGTTTTTTCATGCCACAGTGCAAGTATTTTTGTTTCACGTTTATACTTTACAGCCTTTGTTCGAGTCATTTGTTTTTATAGTCAAGTATTTTTTCTCCGCCATTGTGCGCGCCCTTTGTTTGCCTTTGTGTAGTTTTTTTTTAGAATATTAAATAACATGTACTTACATTCACACCTGGCTCGTGCCAATCATCCTTTGCGTAGAAGAAACAACCCAAGTCCATGTTTGACATTTTGTAATTACACTTCAATATAGTTATACTGAATACTACTGTGCAATAAGTTAACAATGATCTCTAAGTGTGTATTTTTGCTGCCGTCTAGGGTCTATTTTTTGAGTCGGTGCGTTACAAAACATATAAACCAGGGGTCCCCAAAGTAGGCCCCGCGGGCCGCATTATGTCCGCCAACGTCCAAAAACCGGCCCACGGGACGTTCCAAGTTGAAAAAGAAAAATAAATAAATATATATATATATATATATATATATATATATATATATATATATATATATATATATACACAAACCCCGTTTTCATATGAGTTGGGAAATTGTGTTAGATGTAAATATAAACGGAATACAATGATTTGCAAATCCTTTTCAACCCATATTCAATTAAATGCACTACAAGAACAAGATATTTGATGTTCAAACTCGTAAACTTTATTTTTTTTCGCCAATAAAAATTAACTTTGAATTTCATGGCTGCAACACGTGCCAAAGTAGTTGGGAAAGGGCATGTTCACCACTGTGTTACATCACATTTTCTTTTAGCAACACTCAATAAACGTTTGGGAACTGAGGAAAAAAATTGTTGAAGCTTTGAAGGTGGAATTACTTCCCATTCTTGTTTTATGTAGAGCTTCAGTCGTTCAACAGTAACAAATTAGGGGTAACAAATTACTAAAATCACAAGTTTATTTAATGTTATTGAAAGAAAAATAAGCATTGCATCTTTGGCCGCAACTTTCTTAAAATATGCCGAGAATTCCTGCATTTTAGGCCGAAACAATCCCTAATAAAGCCGGCGAAACCCTGGAGTGACGACCATGTTCACTCCAAATGCTAAGTGGAACGCTAAGTATGGAAGTGATATCATCGGGCGTTGCACTGCGGAGAGATGACATCACCATCTACCAGTTCTTTTGTGCACACCCCTTACTCCCCTTGCTTCTTCTCCCTGGCCCCTCCCTCTCCTCCATCTGGATCTTATCTGCTTATGCCCTCTAACACCCCGATTGCTGTGCTCCGAAAACAATAAATATCAATCCCAAGCAAGACTGAGGGAGAAATATAACAGCTTTCTTCTGGTGTACCCTGCACCTTTTTTTTTTTTAATTTTTTTTTTTTTTTTTTTTTTAATCTCCCCCTCCTCTGTTTCATAAGAGGCAAGGGAGGTGAAGAAGGGGGGGTGTGGGGGTTCGGCGGTGTGCTAGCAAAGCCTCTTTAAACTCTCCGGCATTATAGAGGATTATTTTGTGCAGAGATCCCGGCTTATGTGTCTGTTTTTTTTTTTTTTTTTATCCCCTCCCTCTCCCCGCTCGTGGCAGACATGCTCTGTAAACAGGTTGTGTCACACTTGATTGCATTTGAGAAATTAAAAAGCAGCGGTGACAATAGGCCGGGGGCTGGGGGAGAGGGCCCGGGGGGGGGAGGGCGGCGATGGAGGGACACTGACACCATAAGTCCCAACTCTTTGGGGACCCCTGCGACGCCGTGTGACAGAGCAGCCCTCGCTGGCACAACAATGCGAGGCCTCGTCCTTCAGAGAACACTCCTCGCTTGCACTCGGCATGACTATCTGCACCGGGCCATCTGCTCGCCCTCGCCTTCTCTCTTCTGTGTTTGAATCCACCTCAAGTTTTTACAAGCACTAGGACAGGGGTCGGCAACCCAAAATGTTGAAAGAGCCATATTGGACCAAAAATACAAAAAACAAATCTGTCTGGAGCCGCAAAAAAAATTAAAAGCCATATTACATACAGATAGTGTGTCATGAGATATAAATTGAATCAAAAGGACTTAAATGACCTCAAATATACCTACAAATGAGGCATAATGATGCAATATAGCTAGCCTAAATAGCATGTTAGCATCGATTAGCTTGCAGTGACCAAATATGTCTGATTAGCACTCCACACAAGTCAATAACATCAACAAAACTACCCTTTGTGCATTCATGCACAACGTTGAAAGTTTGGTGGACAAAATGAGACAGAAAAAGAAGTGGCATAAATCACGTCCTAGAAAGTCGGATAAAGTTATACATGTAACCCAGGGGTGTCCAAACTTTTTCCACAGAGGGCCACAGACTGAAAAATCAAAGTATGCAGGGGCAATTTTATAAATAAATAAATAAATGATAAATGGGTTGTACTTGTATAGCGCTTTTCTACCTTCAAGGTACTCAAAGCGCTTTGACACTACTTCCACATTTACCCATTCACACACACATTCACACACTGATGGAGGGAGCTGCCATGCAAGGCGCTAATCAGCACCCATCAGGAGCAAGGGTGAAGTGTCTTGCTCAGGACACAACGGACGTGACGAGGTTGGTACTAGGTGGGATTTGAACCAGGGACACTCGGGTTGCGCACGGCCGCTCTGCCACTGCGCCACGCCGTCCCGTATATATATATCAAAATATATATATTTTGATATATATATTTTCTATCTCAGCTACAATCGGGCGCCAGCGCCCCCCGCGACCCCGAAAGGGAATAAGCGGTAGAAAATGGATGGATGGATATATATATATTTTTTTAAAGCAACACAATAGTTGTTGTTTTTTTTACCGGTCACGGAAGGGTCTCAGTCATAAACATGTTAGAAATAAGTCATAAATTATTATTTTTGTCATTTAACGCTTGAATCTCGAGATCAACTTCAGGTCTGTCTGTCCTTATAGAAAAATTTTAAATTTAGTTTTTTATGTTTATGGCCTTCATGTCCAAACTTTTTTTATTTATAAAAAGTGGGAGAGTGGCCGGTCGCAACCCGAGGGTCCCTGCTTCAAATCCCACCTAGTACCAACTTCGTCACGTCCGTTGTGGCCTGAGCAAGACACTTCACCCTTGCTCCTGATGGGTGCTGGTTGGCGCCTTGCATGGCAGCTCCCTCCATCAGTGTGTGAATGTGTGTGTGAATGGGTAAATGTGGAAGTAGTGTCAAAGCGCTTTGAGTACCTTGAAGGTAGAAAAGCGCTATACAAGTACAACCCATTTATCATTTATTTATTTATTTATTTATATGGCAAACACACAAACTATGCAACCAAAACATTTCAAAGTGGAATATTTGACGTGAAGTAATTGGAACCCTAAATAGGTCAATAATTCATGACAATAAAAAAAAAAGAATAAGTGTTGAAAATAAACCAAATCTATATTTATATTTGTTTACTTTTAACGCTTAAGTCTGTAGATCTCTTGATTATAAGATTTTATCATTTTATTCATACTTTTTTGTTTGTTTGATGCCCTTTTTGTGAAAGAAAACTTTGTTCCGTACCAAATATGCAATATTATCCCCCCAAAATATTTGAAAGTGAAATTGTTCCAGTGAAGTAATTGGAGCCTTCA
This sequence comes from Nerophis ophidion, assembly GCF_033978795.1. Taxonomy (NCBI): domain Eukaryota; kingdom Metazoa; phylum Chordata; class Actinopteri; order Syngnathiformes; family Syngnathidae; genus Nerophis; species Nerophis ophidion. The sequence continues at coordinate 62,830,522 of NC_084621.1, forward strand.
GCAGGTCAAAAACAGTCCGCATGGCTGCTTTGTGTAAATATTTATTTTTACATGTCACTGTTTACTCTTTTATCACACCCGTTTATGTTTTATATTTTTATTCTCGTATTTTTTAGAATGGGCCGGGGGCGGTGAACAAATTAGCTGGGGGCCACAAATGGCCCTCGGGCCGCACTTTGGACCCGCCTGATGTAAACAAACTACGGTGAGTTCAAGGATCGGCAAAAATAGTGCTCGCCAAATACTCTAATCAGTGAAGCAAGTTTATTATAAACAGTGTGCTTTATAACAATAAGGGAGGTTTGTGTCATGTTTTTCCTCCTACAGAAATCATATTACCACAAAAAAATATTTTTTCCCCCTCATCTTTTTCTATTTTTCATACATTTTTGTTAAAGCTCCAGAGAGCCACTAGGATTGCCGACCCCCGCACTAGGCCAGCTCGAAGGTGTGTTTTCTTCTTCTTGTGTGTCATCAACAGCAAATGACCCTGGTAGGCACGCAAAGTTTATTACCAACACAACTCAACATACAGGAAGACCTTGCTAAAAGGCTTCATAACATCATGTGACTATCTGGTTTTGAATTATTGTTATTAAGGTTTATTTGAAATAGGGACGGATACAAAAAAAACATAGACATCTGAAACAGTTATCCAATGTATGCATCATAGTGTTTGTATCCAAAGGTAATTTACAACACTTGTCCCCAACAACAAAAACAACAACACAGATCCAACAGATTATAGACTGTTGATTTTTTTTTTTTTTTTTTTTTTTGGGAGGGGGGGGCAAGTGGGGTTCATGTACTGAGGGTAAAACTCCTGCAGTTGGAAGCTTGTCCTATAGGGGGCAGTGAAACACTGTGAAAAAAGACAGAGCAGTGATCCTCACAAGTTTCCTGAAAAATGTGAACCTAAATAGAATGACTGATAGGGCATCACGGTGGTTAAGGGGTTAGTGCATGTGCATCACAATACGAAGGTCTTGAGTAGTCCTGAGTTCAATTCCGAGTTCGAGATCTTTCTGTGTTGAGTTTGCATGTTCTCCCTGTGAATGTGTGGGTTCCTTCCAGGTGCTCCGGCTTCCTCCCACTTCCAAAGACATGCACCTGGGGATTGGTTGATTGGCAACACTAAATGGTCCCTAGTGTGTGAATGTGAGTGTGAATGTTGTCTGTCCGTCTGTGTTGGCCCTGTGATGAGGTGGCGACTTGTCCAGGGTGTTTACCATGAATTGAGAAACATGGACCCCGACTTAAACAAGTTAAAAAACTTACCATTTAGGTAAATTGTGCAGAATATGTACTGTACTGTGCAAAGTCTAAATCAATCAATCAATCAATTAGCGTACCCCGCCTTCCGCCCGGATGCAGCTGAGATAGGCTCCAGCACCCCCCGCGACCCCAAAAAGGGACAAGTGGTAGAAAGAGGATGGATGGAGTATGACTTATACTGTTTAGTTATCATGGGCCATTTGCAGTGGAAGACATTTCTACTTTCAGAAAGAAATCATAATAATGAATGCATTTTCCCCCAAAAAAGTAATTGAACCAGGGATTAGTAATACAGTAGCACCTTAAATTGCGCGCTTTTGTGACGGAGCGCCTAACTCAAAACATTTTAAATGAAGGGAAACTGGCCCTAGTGTGTGAATGTGAGTGTGAATGTTGTCTGTCTATCTGTGTTGGCCCTGCGATGAGGTGGCGACTTGTCCAGGGTGTACCCCGCCTTCCGCCCGATTGTAGCTGAGATAGGCGCCAGTGCCCCCCGCGACCCCGAAAGGGAATAAGCGGTAGAAAATGGATGGATGGATGGAAATCAATTTCAATTCAAATGAATCAAGCCCCAACCAAATTTGCACCATTTTAACTTGTAACATGTAAAGAAATTTGATTACCGTATTTTCCGGACCATAGGGCGCACCGGATTATAGGGAGCACTGCCGATGAGCTCGTCTAGTTAGGTCTCTTTTCATACATAAAGCGCACCGGATTATAGGGCGCATTGAAGAGGTCATATTACTATAATTTTTTTTCCAAATTGAAAACACTTCCTTGGGGTCTACATAACATGTAATGGTGGTTCTTTGGTCCAAATGTTGCAAAGATTATGTTTTACAGATCATCTTCATGCTGCTTTCTGACAGTTGCTTCAAGATGCGCCGTTTTATGGGCGGTCTTATTTACATGGCTCACCTTCGACAGCGTCTTTTCTCCTTCGTCTTTTTTTGTAGCGGTGTAGCGTGCAAGGACGGGAGTGGAAGAAGTGTCAAAAGATGGAGCTAAATGTTTTAATGACATTCAGACTTTACTTAAATCACTAACGGAGCAGCATCTCGTCATCCGTGGCTCACTAGTGCAACAACAACAAATGTGTCCCGTAAAAAAAAAAGTCAGACCAAAAAGCTCTAATAACTAAAGTGCCTTGAGTGAATAATGTAAACTCACTACACCGGTAGTTTTTTGCGCTTTTATGGCGAGTTTAGTGAATCTGTGTGTAAATGGGTGAATGTGGAAATAGTGTCAAAGTGCTTTGAGTTCCTTAAAAAAAAAAAAGGTAGAAAAGCGCCATACAAGTACAACCCATTTACCATTTTCTGACAGATATAAGTAAGAACTTTACACTACTTTATATTACGAATGGCAACAGCGGATATCCCATAACAAGAAGATGGAGAAAAAGAAGAAGCTTAGCAACTAAGGTGTCGGTGCGGACTACAAAGGTGGGCGCAAATGTTCAGGACGTATGCAGATCCCAAATACAGATCAGCAGGTACCAGAAGGTAAGAAAAGTACCTTTTGCATAATATTGCGAAACAAAACGCCAAGTAATACGTCTTACATTATACACACACCATAATAATACTCGTAGGTTGAAGCACAGTACAAGACATTAAGCGGTACGGCTTAATAGCTTACCAAAGTCGTAATAAAACATTTTAAAAGATTTTTCAGCGCCGTGTGTAATGTTCAATATTTTCAATGGAAAATATAAAATGTTGGTGTTGTTTACTTATTACTTACTTCTTGCAGTCTACACTTATCTCTCATATCTACTGGTTACACTTATCATTTCACAATGTACCAAATAAAATAGCTTTGAGGTCGGTAAGCACAACCAAAATTATTCCATACATTAGGCGCACTGTCGCGTTTTGAGAAAACGAAAGGATTTTAAGTGCGTCTTGTAGTCTGAAAAATACGGTAACATATTTAATCGCGATTAATCACATTTTCCTCATAGCGAACTTAAAAATAATCGTGATAATCGCAGGTGGATATAATTTTTCAGTATTAATAAGTGCACCCTTGAGAGATATTTTTTAAGTTTTTAATACCATGACTGGAAAATTAGTTCGCTTAGCTTTAGACATCCATCCATCCATTTTCTACCGCTTATTCCCTTTCGGGGTCGCGGGGGGCGCTGGCGCCTATCTCAGCTACAATCGGGCGGAAGGCAGGGTACACCCTGGACACGTCGCCACCTCATCGCAGTAGCTTTAGACAATATTACTTTTTAAACAGCTCAATGCAAAAGGGACACAAACACGATTTTAATGGCAATTTAAAAAAGTACTTGCAGTGCTTTGGTGTCCTACCAGATTTTGTATTTTGTAGGAATACAACATATGAATTTCTGCTGTAGGAGCACTCGCATTCAGAGGAGGAGCTACACCATGTTTCATGCATTTATATCACAAAATGTGGATTATCACACTCATGCTTTGGATATCAAAGATATTTATTAATGTAATCTGTGATATTACTACCTGGATAAATGCTTCTGATTTTCTTTACATTACATGTTGTACAAGTTGTTTTTTACTTGTCTTATGTCTTAACTTTTTCTATTCATTAATAAAGTGTTATAATTACCCTGCCAAATATTCTGTAATTGAGAACATGTTTCGAAAGAACACACACAATCGTCCACATGATAACCTTGCTTAGATGGCAACATATGTTGCTCCAAAACCTGTATGTACCCTTCAGCATTAATCGCGCATTCACAGATGTGTAAGTTACCCATGCCTTGGGCAGTAATACTTTTGAGCTTTGCGCCTATGACAATGCGGATGGTTCTTTTCCCCCCAAAACAATTTGAAATGTGGACTCGTCAGACCACAGAAAACTTTTCCACTTTGCATCAGTCCATCCTAAATGAGCTCGGGCCCAGCAAATACGGCAGCGTTTCTGGGTGTTGTTGATAAATCAATCAATCAATCAATCAATGTTTACTTATATAGCCCTAAATCACTAGTGTCTCAAAGGGCTGCACAGACCACCACGACATCCTCGGTAAGCCCACATAGGGGCAAGGAAAACTCACACCCAGTGGGACATTGGTGACAATAATGACCCAGTGGGACGTCGGTGACAATGATGACTATGAGAACCTTAGAGAGGAGGAAAGCAATGGATGTCGAGCGGGTCTAACATGATACTGTGAAAGTTCAATCCACAATGGATACAACACAGTCGCGAGAGTCCAGTCCAAAGAGGATCCAAGACACAGCAGCGAGAGTCCCGTTCACAGCGGAGCCAGCAGGAAACCATCCCAAGCGGAGGCGGACCAGCACCGCAGAGATGTCCCCAGCCGATACACAGGCGAGCAGTACATGGCCACCGGATCGGACCGGACCCCCTCCACACGGGAGAGTGGGACATAGAAGAAAAAGAAAAGAAACGGCAGATCAACTGGTCTAAAAAGGGAGTCTATTTAAAGGCTAGAGTATACAAATGAGTTTTAAGGTGAGACTTAAATGCTTCTACTGAGGTGGCATCTCGAACTGTTACCGGGAGGGTATTCCAGAGTACTGGAGCCCGAACGGAAAATGCTCTATAGCCCGCAGACTTTTTTTGGGCTTTGGGAATCAATAATAAGCCGGAGTCCTTTGAACGCAGATTTCTTGCCGGGACATATGGTACAATACAATCGGCAAGATAAGATGGAGCTAGACCGTGTAGTATTTTATACGTAAGTAGTAAAACCTTAAAGTCACATCTTAATTGCACAGGAAGCCAGTGCAGGTGAGCCAGTACAGGCGTAATGTGAGCAAACTTTCTTGTTCTTGTCAAAAGTCTAGCAGCCGCATTTTGTACCAACTGTAATCTTTTAATGCTAGACATGGGGAGTGGCATTCACTTTGCATAGTAGAGTTTTAACTTGCACTTACAGATGAAGCGACAAACTGTAGTTACTGACAGTGGTTTCCTGAAGTGTTCCTGAGCCTACGTGGTGATATCCTTTACACACCGTTTGTATATTCTACCGCTTGTCCCTTTCGTACAAATGTAAGTAATTATGCATAATGAATGATTTTTATAATAATGACACTCGTAAAGTCGTTCAAACCTTTGCCACGTCACGTAAATATAGGCAAATGTTTTAATTCTTGGTTGTATTAAAATGTAAAAATGGCTATACCATTTGTTTTAGCAATGTTGACAGAATTATAAAACAGCCATACTACACACAAGCTATTGTAGTTGAAGCACTTGCCTGTTTTTCTTATAACTCCATACCTCGTCAGTAATATAACGTGATGAATTTTTGTGAAAAGTCTATAAATTTAAATTTGGTGTCCTGGGACACACTAGACACCAACGTAATAATATAAATACCAAATGCGCTTCAGGACAGACCATAAGAAAGGCTTTTTAAAAGCAAAGTTTGGTGCCGGGAAAATGTGGGAGGGAATACAACATAAATATTACATTACATTTGCCTCTCTGTGTGAATGGGTGAATGTATTGCATGATGCAAAGCGCTTTGGTTGTTGTGCAGGTATAGTAAAGCGCTATATAAATACAGACCATTTACCATTTGATGGTGTGACATTTGTGATATCCATTTTTAATACAGGACATATGTAAAAGACAGAGGTCTGGCCGGAAAAGTGACAGGGCAAAAAGTGTGAGTATTTGAAAAAGAAATACAAGGTGTGATCAGTCTAAAATGTCGTAGCAAATGCATTTGTAGAGCTTTCATTATTTGCATCTTTCATTTTTCTATGTGTCTCGTTGAAGGAATTACTGACACCAAAGACTGGGTCAGGCACTGATTATGGATCATGGCAATATTTTCAGCCAATGCACGAGGCTTTAAGTGCGACGCCGGCAATTGATTCACTTGTGCAGGGTAAGATATGTTTATGGTATTCAGCATGCATTATGTTCGGTGTGGAATTTCTGTGACCTTAAATAAAAGATAGCAGATGACAGTATGTGGACACGGCACTTCCAGATTCAAACGTTTAAAGGCCTACTGAAATGAGATTTTCTTATTTAAACGGGGATAGCAGGTCCATTCTATGTGTCATACTTGATCATTTCACGATATTGCCATATTTTTGCTGAAAGGGTTTAGTAGAGAACATCGATGATAAAGTTTGCAACTTTTGGTCACTAATAAAAAAGCCTTGCCTGTGACGTCATCGGTGTGAGGGCTCCTCACATCCTCACATTGTTTATAATGTGAGCCACCAGCAGTAAGAGCAATTCGGACCGAGAAAGCGACGATTTCCCCATTAATTTGAACGAGGATGAAAGATTAGTGGATGAGGATATTGATAGTGAAGGACTAGAAAAAAAATAAGTGTGAGCGTTTCAGATGTAATTAGACACATTTACTAGGATAATTCTGGAAGATCCCTTATCTGCTTATTGTTTTAATAACGTTTTAGTGAGATTGTAAAGACATACATCGAGGTCGGATGGCTGCGGTGAACACGCCAGTGTCTCAGAGAGAAGCTGAGGAGCCAAGTTCACAGCTGCCTTTTTTGACAGCTACTGCAGGAGGACGCATATTCCACTCAAGTCTCCGGTAAGAGCTGACTTAATATCACAATTTTCCCATCCAAAAACATGCTGGTTGACGTAGAGAAACATGTTCGCTTGACCGCTCTGTGTTAAAGCTACACGACAAACAAAGAAACACCGGCTGTGTCTCGGTGCTAAAGACAGCTGCAATACACCGCTTTCCACCAACAGCATTGTTCTTTATAGTCTCCATTATTAATTGAACAAATTGCAAAAGATTCAGCAACACAGATGTCCAAATTACTGTGTAATTATGCGATGGAAAACGACAACTTTTAGCCGTACTGTAGGTGGTTCTGAGCTAAAATGTCCCCTCCAACCAATAACGTCACAAACACACTTCATCAATCCGCGACGTTTTCAACAAGAAACTCCGCGGGAAATTTAAAATTGTAATTTAGTAAACTAAAAAGGCCGTATGTAATTAGACAAATTTACTAGGATAATTCTGGAAGATCCCTTATCTGCTTATTGTTTTAATAGTGTTTTAGTGAGATTGTAAAGACATACCTCGAGGTCGGATGGCTGCGGTCAACACGCCAGTGTCTCAGAGAGAAGCCGAGGAGCCAAGCTCACAGCTGCCTTTTTTGACAGCTACTGCAGGAGGACGCATATTCCACTCAAGTCTCCGGTAAGAGCTGACTTAATATCACAATTTTCCCATCCAAAAACATCCTGGTTGACGTAGAGAAACATGTTCGCTTGACTGCTCTGTGTTAAAGCTTCACAACAAACAAAGAAACACCGGCTGTGTCTCGGTGCTAAAGACAGCTGCAATCCACCACTTTACACCAACAGCATTGTTCTTTATAGTCTCCATTATTAATTGAACAAATTGCAAAACATTCAGCAACACAGATGTCCAAATTACTGTGTAATTATGCGATGAAAAATGACAACTTTTAGCCGTACTGTAGGTGGTTCTGAGCTAAAATGTCCCCTCCAACCAATAACGTCACAAACACACTTCATCATTCCGCGACGTTTTCAACAAGAAACTCCGCTGGAAATTTATAATTGTAATTTAGTAAACTAAAAAGGCCGTATGTAATTAGACACATTTACTAGGATAATTCTGGAAGATCCCTTATCTGCTTATTGTTTTAATAGTGTTTTAGTGAGATTGTAAAGACATACCTCGAGGTCAGATGGCTGCGGTGAACACGCCAGTGTCTCAGAGAGAAGCCGAGGAGCCAAGTTCACAGCTGCCTTTTTTGACAGCTACTGCAGGAGGACGCATATTCCACTCAAGTCTCCGGTAAGAGCTGACTTAATATCACAATTTTCCCATCCAAAAACATGCTGGTTGACGTAGAGAAACATGTTCGCTTGACCGCTCTGTGTTAAAGCTACACGACAAACAAAGAAACACCGGCTGTGTCTCGGTGCTAAAGACAGCTGCAATACACCGCTTTCCACCAACAGCATTGTTTTTTTATAGTCTCCATTATTAGTTGAACAAATTGCAAAAGATTCAGCAACACAGATGTCCAAATTACTGTGTAATTATGCGATGAAAAACGACAACTTTTAGCCGTACTGTAGGTGGTTCTGAGCTAAAATGTCCCCTCCAACCAATAACGTCACAAACACACGTCATCATTCCGCGACGTTTTCAACAAGAAACTCCGCGGGAAATTTAAAATTGTAATTTAGAAAACTAAAAAGGCCGTATGTAATTAGACACATTTACTAGGATAATTCTGGAAGATCCCTTATCTGCTTATTGTTTTAATAACGTTTTAGTGAGATTGTAAAGACATACATCGAGGTCGGATGGCTGCGGTGAACACGCCAGTGTCTCTGAGAGAAGCCGAGGAGCCAATTTCACAGCTGCCTTTTTTGACAGCTACTGCAGGAGGACGCATATTCCACTCAAGTCTCCGGTAAGAGCTGACTTAATATCACAATTTTCCCATCCAAAAACATGCTGGTTGACGTAGAGAAACATGTTCGCTTGACTGCTCTGCGTTAAAGTTTCACAACAAACAAAGAAACACCGGCTGTGTCTCGGTTGCTAAAGACAGCTGCAATACACCGCTTTCCACCAACAGCATTGTTCTGTATAGTCTCCATTATTAGTTGAACAAATTGCAAAAGATTCAGCAACACAGATGTCCAAATTACTGTGTAATTATGCGATGAAAAACGACAACTTTTAGCCGTACTGTAGGTGGTTCTGAGCTAAAATGTCCCCTCCAACCAATAACGTCACAAACACACGTCATCATTCCGCGACGTTTTCAACAAGAAACTCCGCGGGAAATTTAAAATTGTAATTTAGAAAACTAAAAAGGCCGTATGTAATTAGACACATTTACTAGGATAATTCTGGAAGATCCCTTATCTGCTTATTGTTTTAATAACGTTTTAGTGAGATTGTAAAGACATACATCGAGGTCGGATGGCTGCGGTGAACACGCCAGTGTCTCAGAGAGAAGCTGAGGAGCCAAGTTCACAGCTGCCTTTTTTGACAGCTACTGCAGGAGGACGCATATTCCACTCAAGTCTCCGGTAAGAGCTGACTTAATATCACAATTTTCCCATCCAAAAACATCCTGGTTGACGTAGAGAAACATGTTCGCTTGACTGCTCTGTGTTAAAGCTTCACAACAAACAAAGAAACACCGGCTGTGTCTCGGTGCTAAAGACAGCTGCAATCCACCACTTTCCACCAACAGCGTTGTTCTTTATAGTCTCCATTATTAATTGAACAAATTGCAAAACATTCAGCAACACAGATGTCCAAATTACTGTGTAATTATGCGATGAAAATAGAACAACTTTTAGCCGTACTGTAGGTGGTTCTGAGCTAAAATGTCCCCTCCAACCAATAACGTCACAAACACACTTCATCATTCCGCGACGTTTTCAACAAGAAACTCCGCTGGAAATTTATAATTGTAATTTAGTAAACTAAAAAGGCCGTATGTAATTAGACACATTTACTAGGATAATTCTGGAAGATCCCTTATCTGCTTATTGTTTTAATAGTGTTTTAGTGAGATTGTAAAGACATACCTTGAGGTCAGATGGCTGCGGTGAACACGCCAGTGTCTCAGAGAGAAGCCGAGGAGCCAAGTTCACAGCTGCCTTTTTTGACAGCTACTGCAGGACGACGCATATTCCACTCAAGTCTCCGGTAAGAGATGACTTAATATCACAATTTTCCCATCCAAAAACATGCTGGTTGACGTAGAGAAACATGTTCGCTTGACCGCTCTGTGTTAAAGCTACACGACAAACAAAGAAACACCGGGTGTGTCTCGGTGCTAAAGACAGCGCTTTCCACCAACAGCATTGTTTTTTATAGTCTCCATTATTAATTGAACAAATTGCAAAACATTCAGCAACACAGAAGTCCAAATTACTGTGTAATTATGCGATGAAAAGAGACGACTTTTAGCTGCAAGTGGTGCTGGGCTAATATGTACCCTCCAACCCGAGACGTCACAAACACACTTCATCATTCCGCAACGTTTTCAACAATAAACTCCGCGGGAAATTTAAAATTGTAATTTAGTAAACTAAAAAGGCCGTATGTAATTAGACACATTTACTAGGATAATTCTGGAAGATCCCTTATCTGCTTATTGTTTTAATAGTGTTTTAGTGAGATTGTAAAGACATACCTCGAGGTCGGATGGCTGCGGTCAACACGCCAGTGTCTCAGAGAGAAGCCGAGGAGCCAAGCTCACAGCTGCCTTTTTTGACAGCTACTGCAGGACGACGCATATTCCACTCAAGTCTCCGGTAAGAGCTGACTTAATATCACAATTTTCCCATCCAAAAACATGCTGGTTGACGTAGAGAAACATGTTCGCTTGACCGCTCTGCGTTAAAGCTTCACAACAAACAAAGAAACACCGGCTGTGTCTCGGTGCTAAAGACAGCGCTTTCCACCAACAGCATTGTTTTTTATAGTCTCCATTATTAATTGAACAAATTGCAAAACATTCAGCAACACAGAAGTCCAAATTACTGTGTAATTATGCGATGAAAAGAGACGACTTTTAGCTGCAAGTGGTGCTGGGCTAATATGTACCCTCCAACCCGAGACGTCACAAACACACGTCATCATTCCGCAACGTTTTCAACAATAAACTCCGCGGGAAATTTAAAATTGTAATTTAGTAAACTAAAAATGCCGTATTGGCATGTGTTGCAATGTTAATATTTCATCATTGATATATAAACTATCAGACTGCGTGGTTGGTAGTAGTGGGTTTCAGTAGGCCTTTAAAGGTTGCATGGCAAAATGGATTCTTTGACGTTGTCACGCCAAATTTCTTCCCTCCTACAAAAACTTTCCCCCCCGGAAGCCCCTCCAATGCCTGAAGGACCCCAATGAGAGCGGAACAATACCATGTTATATGACTCTTAAGGGTTACAGCTGCCAAATTAGCGAAGCAAAAATAGATTGAAAGGTTAGCATGCCGGAATGCTAATATTTTTTCCTCACCGTTATTTTTCACCAATGACAATCAAGCCAATTATAATGCTTTTAAAACAGGCAAGCTGTGTGGGCTGCTTTAAGGTCCTTCCACACTCATTGGGGTCCTTCAAGCATTAAGGCCAAATGTCTTCCGGGGGGAAAATTTTTGTTGGGGGAAGAAATTTGGCGTGACAACGTCGTCAAAAATTGTTTTTCCCATCAAGCCCTCTGTCCATAAGCAGAAGGCACAACCAAAACGTGTTGGAGTTCCTCCCAGAGGAGTTTCGGGTTCAGCAGCTCCAGGAGTTAGCCCATCAAAATGCCCAGCTATGAAAGGTTCTATGAAAGTGTGTGCATTGTCTACATTTTATGTTCTTACATACCTTTACAACTACTCATTAAAACACTTATCGGACTGAGAAGTTTAATAAAGAATGAAACCATTACAAGATTATTATTATTATTTATTATTATTTTTTTTACAGTAAACGAGTAGTTGTAAAGGTATGTAAGAACATAAAATGTAGACAATGTACACAATTCAATTTGTGGTAAACATTTTTATTATAAAATAAAAAAAGGAGTTACCTTTACAAACAGTTAACGATAGCAGCAAAGAGCAAACAAAGTTTGTCTCATGCAGGGCGGACTCCATCTGAAATGAGACCGGCCAGTCCGTCCCTTGTATTGGTTCTTGATGTCTCGTTTACTGCAGCAGGTTCATATTTACCATGACTTAATTTACGTGGACCCCGACTTAAACAAGTTGAAAAACTTTTTCGGGTGTTACCATTTAGTGGTCAATTGTACGGAATATGTACTGTACTGTGCAGTCTACTGATAAAACTTTCAATCAATCAATCAATATGTGGTGAAATTACCCTCTGCATTTGACCCATCCCCTTGCTCCACCCCCCGGGATGTGAGGGGAGCAGTGAGCAGCAGCAGTGGCCTTGCTCGGGAATCATTTTTGGTGATTTAACCCCCAATTCCAACCCTTGATGCTGAGTGGCAAGCAGGGAGGTAATGGGTCCCATTTTTATAGTCTTTGGTATGACTCGGCTGGGGTTTGAACTCACAACCTACCAATCTCAGGGCGGACACTTTAACCACTAGGCCACTGAGCAGGTTCTTCTTAATATGGAGGCTGGGGGTACTGCTTGCCTGTGTATCGGCTGGGGACATCTCTGCGCTGCTGATCCGCCTCCGCTTGGGATGGTTTCCTGCTGGATCCGCTGTGAACGGGACTCTCGCTAGTGTGTTGGATCCGCTTTGGACTGGACTCTCGCGACTGTGTTGGATCCATTATGGATTGAACTTTCACAGTATTATGTTAGACCCGCTCGACATCCATTGCTTTCCTCCTCTCCAAGGTTCTCATAGTCATTATTGTCACCGATGTCCCACTGGGTGTGAGTTTTCCTTGCCCTTATGTGGGCCTACCGAGGATGTCGTAGTGGTTTGTGCAGCCCTTTGAGACACTAGTGATTTAGGGCTATATAAGTAAACATTGATTGATTGATTGATAGTATCCTTCTGATTGAGACTTGTATTAGTAGATTGCACAGTTCAGTACATATTCCGCACAATTGACCACTAAATGGTAACACCCGAAAAATGTTTTCAACTTGTTTAATTCGGGGTCCACGTTAATCAATTCATGGTAATGCCATGCTTGGAAAACAAAGGTTTAATAAGCGAAGAAGACCAGATGTTTTGGGCGGATTTTACGGGGTTTACTGTGCTTGTAACTCAATTTTTTGCTTGCAATTTAAAGGCCTACTGAAACCCACTACTACCGACCACGCAGTCTGATAGTTTATATATCAATGATGAAATATTAACATTGCAACACATGCCAATACGGCCGGTTTAGTTTACTAAATTGCAATTTTAAATTTCCCGCGGAGTTTATTGTTGAAAACGTCGCGGAATGAAAATGTGTGTTTGTGACGTCTCGGGTTGGAGGGGACATATTAGCCCAGCACCACTTGCGGCTAAAAGTCGTCTCTTTTCATCGCATAATTACACAGTAGTTTGGACATCTGTGTTGCTGAATCTTTTGCAATTTGTTTAATAATGGAGACGTCAAATGAGAATGCTGTTGGTGGATTGCAGCTGCCTTTAGCAACCAAAACACAGCCTGTGTTTCTTTGTTTGTTGTGAAGCTTTAATACAGAGCGGTCAAGCGAACATGTTTCTCTACGTCAACCAGCAAGTTTTTGGATGGGTAAATTGTGATATTAAGCCGGCTTTTACCGGAGACATCGGTGGATTATACCTCCTCGTACTGCAGCTGTCAAAAAAGGCAGCTGTGATCTTGGCTCAACGGCTTCTCTGAGAGACACTGGCGTCACGCGTACATCGTCTGCTACTTCCGGTAAAAGCAAAGCTTTTTATTAGCGACCAAAAGTTGCAAACTTTATCGTCGATGTTCTCTACTAAATCCTTTCAGCAAAAATATGGCAATATCACAAAATGATCAAGTATGACACATAGAATGGACCTGATATCCCCATTTAAATAAGACAATCTAATTTCAGTAGGACTTGAGGGTTCCCGG